>NW_019646606.1:0-3235 GCF_002806865.2 Cucurbita pepo subsp. pepo
TAGATGCTCGAGAACTCCAAAAATTTAACAAGGTATTTTTAGAAACTTTAAAACAGTAATCACACATGTTAGGAATCGACGACTCTCCACAATGGTCTGATATTGTCTACTATGAGCATAAACTCTCATGGCTTTGCTATGGGTATTCCTCACTTATAAACCCATGATCCTCCACTAAATTAACCAATGTGGGACTCACTCCCAATAATCCTCAACAAGACGTTCCATGCATGATTCATACTTTTTAGGCATTTTTCGATGAAGTTGAAACTATTGTTAAGTCAACTCTGGTTGAACTAGTTACAATATATATTCTAAATCGTGAGGTCAAAATCTTGAATCTCTACTTCGTTGAACTCAAAAGATGAAAAAAAAAAAAACGATTGTTCAAGCACATAACGGGATCATACTTGCAGTTGACTAATCATTCAAATCAAATTATAAGTCAAAGACATCACCAATTTGTTTTCTTTTCAGGAACAAATTTTGGAATTTGTGAAGATCAACATGTGGGATCCAGATTACCCTACAGTAGTTTACCATCAGGATTGATTTATTGTTGTAAGAGCAGAATAATAATATTGTTTCATTCCAATCAGTATTGATCTGTTTTTGAAAAGAACAGAAGAATAATAATATTTCATGTAACTGTGTATAATGCCACACGTTACAAGATTTTCTAATGCAAGGAAGCCACAAAGATCAGAGTTGTTTATACGTTCATGATCTATCTTTTTCCAAATATTTTCAGAGTTGGTAATTTTATCTCCCATGAACAGCATTTTTATTCAAATTATGGGTATTTGTTGTATCATCTCGATTTTAAAGCGATTTTAATGCAGTTTTAATGCAGTTTTAATGCAATTTTTGGTGCTATAATTTTGTTGGATTGAGTTTCTTATGAATATTTACGGTCTCCACTCGCTCCAATTGCCTGGAAGGGACGAAAGAAATATCTTGTTCTTAGTTCAACAATTTCTGATCTCAAGTGAACCTCTCAATCAGATTTGAACCCATATGAAGTTCTGACCATCTGTCAGAGAAAAAAGAACGAATGGATCTTGTAGGATTCCCGAAAAATTCTTTGATTTCTTCTGGAAGCAGATGATTTCGTGAGTAGCCAGGACATTTATATTTGTAGGAATGACCCAAGTTTGCTTGTTGGCATTTGTATTTTGTTTTTGCTGATCTAATGAATCTACAACTTTTTTTTTTACTGTGCGAGACTTCAATCTCTTCCTTTAAAAAAAGGGGTTGATTCCCTTTGCACGGTACTGAGCGGTCCATTCTCCACATCGCCATAAATCTAGAAAAGGGCGGTACTCTTTGTTCGAATGATTGATCATGAAATTTACTGGATCGAACATTTACTGATAGGATCGAATAGTTGACTTACTGATGGGTCGAATATTTACATGAAATTTACTGGATCGAACATTTACTGATAGAATCGAATAGTTGATTTACGGATGGAACCGAATATTTACTGATAGGAGACCTTTGAACTATATTTAGAGTTTAATTAATTTTCCCTTCCTAAAAGGAATGTAAATTGTTTATTTATGGACGTTTTCCAATATAATTATAATTACGTATTGCATTAAATAAAAATGAGAAGAAGACAAACAAACGCCAGATTAGTTCTTAATATTTCTATACGAACATTTTAAGCAATTTTAGAAGCCGATCGGATCGGGCTAAATGGACCGAACCGGGCCGGCTAAGACAAAGCCGTTAACAATACTTTTAATGTGAAAAAAAATAAAAATAAAAAATAAAATAAAATCGTGGGATGCAATCGTCATTGCCAACAATCCCGATAACCAACAAATTTATCACCAGCTTTTTCTTTGTGGAACTTCCCATCCCGTGGGGCCCACCGCTACAACATTCCTATAAAAAAAAAGTCTTTTTAAATATTCAAATTCAAAATTTGAAAATTCGCACGTGACTTACACGCGCGGTGTATTTTAGCTAAAAGCCCCCATATCAACAGCTTAACAATTGTCCGGAGCAAAAGCGCATTTTAGCCCTTTTCAACGGGCTTCTGACGACTGTCCAAAAAGTAAAGTAGCGAGCACCCAGTCCATTTCTTCCTCAGCTCTTTCAATTTTTGTCCATTCATCTTCTGTTTGATTCTTCAAAACAGTTCTTAAATTCTCTTCCTTCTTCTGTTTTGCTGATTTTCTCTCGTTCTTACCTTCTTGTTTTTTGGGTTTTGTGTGCTTGATTTCGAGGGTTTTGCGAGGGAGGTGATTGTTTTTTTTGTTGATTTCTTTGAGTGGTGTTTGAAGATGACGACCATGGAGAGTTTGATTGGGCTGGTGAATCGGATCCAGAGAGCTTGTACTATGCTCGGTGACTATGGCGGTGGTGATAACGCCTTTTCTTCTCTCTGGGAAGCCCTTCCCTCTGTTGCTGTTGTCGGTGGACAGGTTCTACTTCTCTTTCTCAATTTTCTCTTGATTTTCGTTTCTTCTTTTGTTACTTCTGTAGCAAGTGTTGGAAATTCTTGTCGGCGTTCGATGAACTATTGTCGAGGAGGAGTTTCGGCTTTAGTATTTCAAAGTGGAGTTAGGTTGCTGAAGAATTCGTTCGTGGCTAGGGTTTTAGGGAGATGGAATGAGTTTTTCACTAAACAAAATGAATCACTTAAGATCGATTTCTCACTGTTTGTTTATTTCTCTCATGAACAGAGTTCTGGAAAATCTTCGGTTCTGGAAAGTATCGTTGGTCGCGATTTTCTTCCGAGAGGTTCAGGTGAGGCATTTGATCTTGGTTCACTTCGAATTGCTTAGTTTACTTGTTAATTTTCACTGCTTAATTGGTTACTTGTTCATAATTGCAGGGATAGTAACGCGGCGGCCATTAGTATTGCAGCTTCACAAGACAGAGGAGGGGTCGCAAGAGTATGCTGAGTTTCTTCACCTTCCCAAGAGGAGATTTACGGACTTTGGTATGTTGCCATTTCAATGTGTTCTTGCTTGTCTGCATATTTTTGTACACTTACGATTTTACTTCTTCTAAATTGCAAGTACTTTCCTAGTTGTTGTTCTTTGTCTGTTCTATCTTCTACTTGAATTCAACATTTCCTCTTGTTGTAACGTTCTACAGCTGCGGTCCGTAAAGAAATTCAGGACGAGACCGACAGAGTAACTGGGAGGACAAAACAGATATCCCCAGTTCCTATCCATCTTAGCATTTACTCACCAAATGGTATCTCCTTTTTGCCCGT
>NW_019646606.1:8046-9674 GCF_002806865.2 Cucurbita pepo subsp. pepo
CATGATGACTTGACATCATCCTCACCTTCCTCCGGCTTATCACCGGCAGTCTACTCAAGATTCTAACCTCAACCGTTGGTATTTTAACAACCAATAGTTATGAAATGGTATTCAATAATTTTTTTTTGCCATGTTAACAAACTACAAAATACTTAGAAGATAAAATGGATGAGAAAAAACCTTTCATTTATTTTTAGGGAAAATAAAACATTTGAATTTATAATCAAATTCTAATTTTTTTTTTTTAAAGGTTTCTGTTTTAAATTTTCAAAATTAACCTAATTTTTAAAAAACATAAGAAAATAGCAGTTAATAGAACAAAGAAATATGTGAATGTAAAAAATCAAATAATTATCAAACATCACTTAATATTATATAATTATACATTAAAATTAGTTGTTATATGGTACATTAAAATCGTTGGGAGCTCCCACCTTAAACATTGCACTGGTGTTTTGAAGACCCAAAGCTACTAATTATGTGTGATATTCCGCTATCCATTCGGAGTACACAATCAAGTAGGACGACACAACGACCATTACCTGCCCCTCACGATGTCGGGGAGATATCATGGACATCGATCTTGTAATTTAAAGTCGTCGTAGTAGCTATATTTATGTGCAATTCTACTTTCTTTTTATCAGCACTTCCTGGGGGAGTAATTCTGTTAGAGTTGCCAACATGTTCCTATTTATCATTTCTTATTGTTGAACATGAGATCGTTGATTCTGTTAATCCCAATATCGGATATCGGTTCAATAGGTCGATCTTCTTCTTCTGAAAAAGTAGAGATAGATGGTTCTTTACTGAATTCATCTGGAGAAAATAAAAACTTGATTTCAGAAATCTTGTGACTGAAGAAGCTACAAACAAGAAACCAGATCATGATTTTCATATGAAATAACGAATATGGTGAGACTAAACACTTTGCAATGTATTTATCTATTAAAGCTTGAATTTCCTCGGCTTTTTGTGGGGATACTTCAATCCCCATCTTTTCTATTTTTCATTGTCGATCGATGTAAGTAAGTTTCTTATCGATATATACACAGAACCAATGCCCTGATTCAGTTCTAATTCATGAGACTAAAAGAGCAGATTTTGGTACTCTTTTCATCGAGTCCCTTCAGAGATTGAGGGACTCTGTCACAAGGTAAATGAGAAGGTAAAGCATATGAAATTCATTCGTTCTCTTTTCTTTCGAAAGAGGTCTTTGTTTTTTGTTTTCCAAATTCTCTCATGAGCAGCCCGGTCAGTTGTTGATGTCATCCGACGGTCTGGAGGGCTTTTGATTATGTGGGTGAATCTAAATTGGCAGTTTCAGAACATATAAAAGGAGGTTATACCATCGCTGTTAAATTTTCTACTCGGTGTAAGAAATTTGTTGGGCAACAAATGTCTATGGGGCTAATGATTATAGAGAAAACATGGTGTATTGGAGGTGCCTTTAATATAACTCAATGAACAAGCGAAAGATCCCCTTTGGGTAGTTAAACAAAGGGCATGAGGAAGTTTAACAAGTTGGTTAAAGATCTTGGTCTTATGGAAATACCTCCTTCTAATGGAAGTTTACTTAGTCACAGGTAGGTCATGATTCCTCCAGCTCTGCTTGATCGATTCTTTGTCTC
>NW_019646606.1:15480-16755 GCF_002806865.2 Cucurbita pepo subsp. pepo
ACTTCCTACGACTCCATACTCATAGAATAATTTCAGTTAATGCTTATTTTGTTCAAACAATGTAGCCCTTAAGGGAAGGCAAAATAGTGCCGTTCATAGCAATGAAATAGTGTCATTCATAGCAATGAAGAAAGAATAACAAAGGATCGGGATATTGCTGACCTGCTAGGATAGTAGAAGATTCCAACGGAATGCAGCCAAGAGTCTGGAACATATGCCCAGATCAAGTATACAACTGTTCATAAGAAACACAGAAGTTTAAGCTCAAATAATTCTTCAGACGTAATAAATGAAAGGAAAAATGATTCAATATTCCAATACTGTTCTGTAATTAATTGGATCCCAACTGTTTTTGAAACATTCCATTGTTAAACTACATAATCAAAGCTCCCTAACGCAAAGCAAACATATGTAGTGACTCAACAGGCATGTACATGAAGCGAACCTGTAGCAACCACTGTTGTGATGGAACCCACAAACCCGTAAACTTCTGAAGGTTTGGGGCCATGTTCTCCCGATAGCCCAAACCCAGGCGCTTTGTCATCTCTGTCCAAGGAGATCAAAGTTCGTTTCTTTGACAGACTGAGTATTCTTCTAGGGCTACTAACAGAATGGAGATCTTCCATATGTCAAACTTCTCAGCCCGGATATATATTCGGTAGTTCGAATTCTAAACTATCCCAATCCAAATTTCTCAATGTAGACTTCTTCTCAGCTAATCTTCAATTAGTTTCCTGCACTCGCATAAATTGTATTTTGACTGTGTATAATTTTTTCATAAAAATATAAATCAGATAAAAGATGTGCCAAAATTTTAGGGGCCAAATAGTTCAATTCAAACAGGAAGTGAAGACAACAGTTGATGATCAAACATCTGGACGTAGCTTGCAGTTGAAAAAAAAATCATAAAATGGAGATTCTGAACTTTTCATCGACATCAATTTCCTAGACATAACAGGTGAAATCTTAGTCAAGTTATTCCTTGTTTGGAGCATCAACGATAGTCCCCATGACACTTTTTTAAAGCCAAACAAAAATATGTCGGAACCGGTAGAACTCAACAAGTAGAGAGCTGGAAAAAAACAAGTGATCAGATTTTTCATGTTTGCTGTGAAAGCAAAAGAACGCGATAATACATATTCCGTTAATCTAAACATTCTATCAGAATCATCATTGATATTTTTCTCCCTGAGTTGATCGCGAAGACAGATGATTTCTAAGAGTTCAATAACTAAATTCCAATTTCTAAAGAATTTATCACGGAGATAATATAAA
>NW_019646606.1:23176-25610 GCF_002806865.2 Cucurbita pepo subsp. pepo
CCTTCGTGGCTGCTTCAATTCCATGTTTCTAATTTTTGTTTTGTTTTTTATTCTATTGGTAGGTATTGATTTTGGTGGCTGTGTCAGAGTTGGATGTTTAGGTTCTATTCTATACAAGGAGTTAACCATATATTCTTATTATTGTTACTGTACTTTGTTACTAAGATTTGTAATAATAGTAAGTAGCAGGTTTCTTTGCATCTTACATAAAAGAAAAAAGAAAAAGAAAAAAAAAAGGTCTATGTCTCTATATTCTTATTGAGATTGTATCCATTGATTTAAATAATAAAGGCAAGTCTTGATTCTCTACTATTGATCTTTTATTAGCATTGTCTCTTCCCTTCAATGCATTGATCCACCCCATCCCCATCCCCATCCCCATCTACACAGCCTTCAGCCATTTTTTGGCATCTAAAACTAAAAGCAGCCTCATTATATAACTTTTGACAGCTTCTTACACATAATACAGACAAGGATTCGCCGACAGACAAGGATTCGCCGGTAGATCATTGTAATGCTCATCTCAATTGAAGGGGAGAAAAGAAATGATCCATCCACAGCTTAACTGTAAGAGCTTCAATTTTTTACACCTTAAAATGCATGGAAATTTTGAATGATAGCTAGTCCAACTGATGTTTTTAATATATTTGACATTTTCTTAAAAATATTATCAACTTTGCATACAAAATGCAAAATTCTTGTACTTCTAATAGACACCGATACTTTTTTTATATTTAGAGATCTATTAGATATAAGTGGGTAAATAGATGAGTTTAAAGAGACCTTAGAAAGACTACAAAGGCATTCCAAACCGACTACAAGACTAGGACTATAATACAAGTCATGAGTGATAGTGAAGCCAAGTCAGATCAATTTTTGATGTAGAAAGTTCAAAAACTATCTATCTTCTAGCAAACAACTAAGATTTACCGAAAAGTTGAGACATTCATGGTTGTTATTAGATGGATATGATAGGTTAAACGAATAAGATACCATTGTCCTTAATGGCATCAATGACAATCTCAATTTTGCCTTCAATTTTTGCACTCTTTGGAGGGTCGTAAGAGATTACAAATACATCAGCTTCTTTACATCTCTCAGCAATTAGGTTCCCAATAATCCGACACGCATTGTCATCAGTGGGCGATGGCAATGAATACCTTAAATCCTTGCAATTGGTGCTTGCTGCCGACACCACTTTGCTTGTTCCTCGATGCATCACTTTGGCATGTATGAACCTCCTTGAAAAGTATACATCCAAAACAAATGGTCTCATGTACATATCTGTTCTTTGCTTCCATGATTTCCTGTTCGGTCTTTTTGAAGTTTCTCCTCTAGATCTTCGTGTCCAGGCTGCTTGAATGATAGAATTCTACAAAATGAAANTTTACTCCAAAAAATGAAAAGGTAAGTTTTGATGATATGCTATGTGTATATTTTTTTTCATTAACACGTCTTGCAATTGCTTAATAGAGAAGCTGGAACTCAGCGTTAGTTAGGCTGATGAGAAAAGTCGTCAAATTTGGAGGGCTTGGGATGCCTATATAGTTCTGCTTCTTATTGGCATCAGAAAGAGATGCCAACAGAGTTTGTTGTGATTGTAGCCAAATTCCAAAATCTGAACCATGCTTGAGAACAAACTCACACCGAGGGTCTGTTTATTTATAGGGAATTTGAATCTCCAACATCTTTTCATGCCTGGTATTTAGATGCCAGGCACTTTGGAAGCCCAATGTCTTCTCATAGTCGTTTGTTTTTTAACTGGAAAATTCCAATAGATGTTTTGTAATACAAATTAGATGAATATTGCATCCCAAGACTAAAAATTTAAATGTTGAACTTTCGCGGCACTGAATCTTTACGCATAAGACTGTTGCCTTCCGACCTTTTGTGGCCCTGAATCACCCTTGTTTTCTTTTTTGCTACAGTCTTGTTATGCGTAATACATTCTGGCATTCAATTCCTCATTACTGGTACTAATATTGCTGTGCTTTGCCTTGTTGCAGGCTAACTGAAGATCAACTACCCAGTAGTTTTGCATTAATATCTGCTTTAAAGTAAGCCTCATCACAAACTTTGCTGATTGGCTTTTCTGGATGATAGGTTCTTTGAAAAAAAATTAAAGAAAAAAAAAAACTCTTGGCCTGTAGAACATTTAGGTTAGGTGATAATAAGATTCGTGACTGTTATCTAATAAATCAACTATGTCTAATGAGCTCTAGGATTTCAATTTCGAATCATACTTGATAGACTAATGTTGTTATTTAAGGAAGAATATATTTGACTTTATGATTGCAATTTATAAAGCTGCATAAGTAGCATTTCCCCATTTTTTAAACCTTCGTGGCTGCTTCAATTCCATGTTTCTAATTTTTGTTTTGTTTTTTATTCTATTGGTAGGTATTGATTTTGGTGGCTGTGTCAGAGTTGGATG
>NW_019646606.1:31676-33976 GCF_002806865.2 Cucurbita pepo subsp. pepo
TTTTTTTTTTTTTTTTTTTTTTTTTTTTTTGTTAAATGCAAGATGGAAACATAATTGTAATGAAAATTATTAGACAAAAGATATTAAAAAAATCAAAACAATAATTTTAATTTTCATACAAGACACTAAAAATATTTTCGAATTATATAGAAATAAGCCTAATAAAGACTAATTTTCTTTTTTTTTTAAATGTAACAATAATTTAAAATTAGTAACTACTTTTATAAAGAGAGAGAGTATATTTATTAAAGTTGAAAATTTAAATGGAATGAGATTTAAAATATAGAAACTAAAATTATATTTTAACATGATAGACTTCATAATTCAATAATTAAGACACTATATATATTCATTTATTTATTTAAAGATATACATTTTATATATAAGTAAATATGAGGTTCTTAGAAACCAAAATAAAAATCTGAACCTTCCTATACATTAATCAAGAAAATTTTCTATCTGCTTCTTCTACTAGTTGTTTCTATCCAACGCCAAGTGAAATAGTATATATATCTACTTTTATTTTAGAGGTGAGGTCTAAAGTATTAAGTTACGGTTAAGAATATTTAGTATCAAATTATAATTTACCATATATATCGTATTTGATATTTTATTATNATTTCATTCTCCTCTCCCACTGATGTGGGACCTCATATTGAACGAATAGGGGAACAAAGTATTCCTGGTGTAGAAATCTCTCTCTAACGGACGCGTTCTAAAATCGTGAGGTTGATGGCAATATACAATGGGTAAAGACGGACAATATCTGTTACCGGTGTGTTTAGGCTGTTACAAATGTATCAAAGCTAAACATCGGGCGGTGTGCCGGCGAGGACACTAGGCTCCTAAGGGGAGTGGATTGTGAGATCCTACATGGAAGAAAAGAACAAAACGTTTCTTATAACAGTGTAGAAACTCTCTCTAACAAACGTGTTTTAAAATTGTAAGACTAACGGTGATACATAACGAACTAAAATAGACAATACCTACCATTAATTGGGTGAGTTACACAATTAGAGAGGTCTAAGATCATTAATAAAGCAAATAATAATTAGACAGAACCTGCACATTAAACTTGGGGATGGCCCATGTTTGGATATTGAGCTTTTCAAATCGGTTCCTCTCAACGACAAATGTGCGGGCATAAATCCAAGTCAACAACATTGACCCCATGGTGATGGGAGAGAGGAAGTGGAGATACCAGGTGGAAGTGTGGGGCCTGGAAGCCAACTCAGGAAATCCTAGCCGTAGATGATAGATGGACTCGGGAGTTGTAAGATGAGTCAGATGAACCACGTCAGCAACCTCTTCCTCTCTCTCGAGGGATTTCTGGTACAGAGAATCAGAAGATTTGTCCACTGTGCCGTAGATGTAATCATAGAATGGCATAAAGAGGGAGTAGTTGGTGCGGAATTGGGTGTGATGCAGCGAATGAAACCTGTCATTGTAACACAACTTTTTTAAATAACAACCCCAATTTAATATCTATAACGGTCCTTAAATATTGTCACCATATAACATGGAATTACACACTTTTATATATAAATCTAGAGACTGAGTTTACATATATAGATAGCAAAGTTATAACAATATGTATTTGGATTGAAAAAATTAATCTAAAATTTAAAAACTATAATTGAATGCTATAAAATTGAGAGACATAAAGATAACAGGGAAAGAAAAATATAAGGGTCTCGAGACCTAAGATATAAAAGGGTAAATTTTAATCAAAGTTAAACCTAAATAGATGAATTTGATCCAATAAAACCCCTCCCAATCAAATATTTTGTTTTAGTTCTTAAACTTGCATGAAAAAAAATATATATATATAGTTTTTATCATCTCTAACTACACTTAAAAATAAATTTCTAAGTATTTGAAACATAATTTGTCAAAATATATATTAGAATCTTGAAAATAAATAAATATGTCAAATAATGATATTTTACATAAATAACTTGAGTTGAAACACAAATAATTAAAAACCTAAAAAAAAAAACTGTCATAATACAACTCATAAACACCTCATATATTTAATATATGAAAGAAAGGAAAAAAAAGGAACAGCAAAAAAGAGTAAAGGAACCAACAGAGAAATATTTTGGAACTCGGTGATGGTCCCATGGACATGTTGGAGGCAGCTGTCCCCGTTAAATGCATGCAAACAAATGTACTTTTTCTTTCCTTTTTTTCGTTAAAAATTTATTTTTTGTTTTTTCAGAGAAGATTTTGTTTGTAGACTTTCATAATTATTTTATTTTATGAGTTTTTTTTTTTTTTATTAAAAAAAAAAAAAAAAA
>NW_019646606.1:39179-41336 GCF_002806865.2 Cucurbita pepo subsp. pepo
TCTTCAACCTCTAAAATTATTTCAAAAGTTAAGAGTGTTTGTGGGTTCGGTTGGTTCGAGTTGGAAACTTTTTAGACCTGATCTAATTGTTTGAGTTGTAAAATTTTCAACCAAAACGACTTTATTGAATAATGAACTAAACCTAATTCAACGATAAATTTTTTGGGTTGAGTTTGTTCTGGGTAGAGAAAATACCTTGAGCCAATGTTCGAGTACCAGGCGCTATGTCGCTGAAGTAACCCATGTCATACTCTCAGGAAAAGCTCGAACGACCTTCAACAAAAGGGTCCTGTACCCGAAACTGACACATGTGGGTAGGTAGAGAATACCTAGAGGCGTGAGACAGCTCTCTTTAAAGAACTTGACAAAATAGCCTCGTAACTTCGGGAAAAGGGATGCCTACTCACAAAGGGATCGCATTGATGAGGCTCACATATTTATTTAAAATTTTGTTTTTAATTAAAAATAAAACATCTATTTTTTAATTTTTAAATATTTAATTAAAATTTACCATTTAATTTTAATATATAATTTAAAAAAATATCTCCTAAATAGTAAAAAAATTATTTTAAGAGAAAAATATATATGTATATATAATTATATAGTAAGCAAAAAAAAAATATATATATATTTTTTTTTTTTTAATTAATAATAAATTCAAGTTAGTTCAGTTCAACCAACATACGGTACGGTATTACTCAATTTAATTTAATGCATGCATCTTTCATTTATTTGAACTCAATCCAACTAAAATTAGTTCATAACCAAACTCAAACGGTACTGTACCGTACCATTTGGATTGACTGCATTTTTTCGGGTGATTGAATTTTTAACCTAATTTTGGGCTACGGGACCTCCTTTGAATTAGAGACTAAATTAGCTTCCCCACAAACACCAACACATAGCTATTAACTAAAAACATAGACATAGTACATAAAATGAAACTACATAGAGCCATAGGTAGTATTACGTGACATCTTCAAAGGCTGAAACCCATGTCGAAGGCTCGCCGTCCAAACCTGCTCGACGTCGAACATAGCGTTGCCGCACTCATGCTCCGTCCACCCTTCCATAGCATGCACCATCCCGGCAACGCGCCATGCACTCATCACTCGTCTCGGTAGCCAATTCTGCAAGCCATCGATTAAATCTATTATCACTTTACGAGACTTCGAAAGTAAATCTCGACATCGATGTCCCAAGCACGACGTTTACCTCACACGAGTGCACGTTTTCGATCGAAGGGGGAGCTTTCAATGCAGGGGTGAAGTGGTAGCAGCAATCTTTGCGTATAATCTTTGGAGGGAAGTGTGAAAAGGGAATGAAAGTTGTTCCTTTTGGAGCTTTTAGCTGTTCTTCATCTGCCACACCATCTCCCACCAACCATATCTACATGAAAATTAAAAAATNGCCACACCATCTCCCACCAACCATATCTACATGAAAATTAAAAAATGATTAAAATTTTAATTTGAAGTCAAATAAAAAAATAATTAATAATTAATATATATACATTTTGTGAAGAGCCAGTTGAAAGGACCAAAGAGCCCTCGGATTTAGAAGCTTTGTTGAGCTGTTTGTAGTGATGTTCATTCAACACAGCAATTTGGATGCCTTTTTTGGAAAGAGAATGAAAAAGGGCAAGGGCCAATTTTGTAATTTTCCCTGTGAGGAGGACTTGGGTTGCAAATTTTGGGATACTATTCAGCACCACACCCACAGCTAAGCTACTCCCATCCACCACCTTCACTTTTAGTTTCGGGTTTCTTTCTATATAAAACGCTCCGTGTTTGTTCAGTTCTTCGCTCTGCAATCATCATATACACATATACTCGTTAGATAAAACAAAATATACGTTTTTCAACTAATATCTTATTGTTTGAAATATTTCATTTTAGTCCCTAACATTTTAATATTTTTTCATTATATCCTAAATTTTTGTCAATTTCTAATATTTTTCCATTTATTATCGTCGTTTATCAATTAAGGATTAAATTGCAAAAATACTAAAAAAATTGGGACTAAAAGACACATTTATCAATTATATATATATATATATATATAATAAATAAATAATCTTGCCTGATTCAAGAGGCCTAAGGTCAAGACTTTACAGCCCTTTTGATCTGCCTCGATTATGGCTTCTTCAATCAAGTT
>NW_019646607.1:0-933 GCF_002806865.2 Cucurbita pepo subsp. pepo
AAACTTGAGACCAATGACATCAAGATTTGACTATGTTATATTTTCGATTGAATAGTCTAATAATTTAGACATTTTAACAATTGATGAACTGCAAAGTAGCTTACTGGTACATGAGCAAAGACTGAATGGACGTATAAGTGATGAACAAGCACTAAAGGTGACATATGATACCAGATTCGGTGGAAGAGGAGTTGATCGAGGTCGTGAAGTTTTTCGAGGAAGAGGTAGAGGAAGAGGAAGAGGTAGACATCCATTCAACAAAACTACCGTTGAATGTTATAAGTGTCATCAGTTAGGGAACTTTAGATATGAGTTTCCTCAATGGGAAAAGGAAGCAAATTATGCCGAGCTTGAGGATGAAGAAGAAATCTTGTTGATGTCATATGTGGAGCTCAATCAATCAAGGAGGAAAGATGTTTGTTTCCTTGATTCGGGGTGCAGCAATCATATGTGTGCAAACAAGGAATGGTTCTTAGATTTTGACGAGGAATTCCGACAATCTGTGAAGCTTGAAATTCATTTCAAGATGGCGGTGTTGACAAAAAGTTAGTATGACTAAATTTAACAATTTCTCCCCTAAACTGATTGCATGGTGGGAAAGCAACATAGGGACGCATTTCCAGAGAGAAGTTTATGGAGCGCAACACAAAGACTGCAAGTGGTACATGCAGACATTTATGGACCCATCAAACCTCTTTCCAATAGTAAGAAGAGGTATTTTATAAGTTTTATTGATGATTACAGCCGCAAGGTGTGGATATATTTTCTTGTTGGAAACTCTGAAGTCTTTACCATCTTCAAGAATATCAAAAATCTTGTTGAGAAAGAGACTGGAGATTTTATTCATTGTGTCTACACACAGACGGGGTGGACAGTTCACCTCTCATGAGTTCAACAATTTTTGCAAAACTAATGGTATCAGTAGACAACTTA
>NW_019646607.1:2171-25466 GCF_002806865.2 Cucurbita pepo subsp. pepo
ACTTCAGTTTTTTCTTTAAAGAGTGAGCTGAAAGAGATTCAAAATATGTCAGCTGAAATCAAGTTCGTCAACCGGCAATTCCTAAGTTTGATGGCCATTATGATCATTGGTTTATGCTTATAAAAAAATTTCTTCGTTCAAAGGAATATTGGTCTATGGTGGAGACCGGAATCCCTGTCGCAGCAGAAGGAGTAGAGATTACCGAAGCACAACAAAAAATAGTTGCAGACCAGAAGCTGAAAGACTTGAAGGTCAAGAGTTATTTGTTCCAAGCCATTGATCAAACTATTATGGAAATATAGAAGGAAGCGAACATGACCAAAATGAAGAAGAATCTGAAGAGGAGACGACAGTAGAAGAAGAATTGGAAGTTAGTATATCTTTCAGTGAGTCATCTGAATTAAATTCCTCAACATCTGATGAAAGCACTGCCAAAGTGAGGAACAGAAGAGCACCATTATGGATGGAAGATTATGTGAGCGAGGGAAAATTTTATGAAGAAGCTGAGCACAACAATTTAGTTCTGTTAACCTCAACTACAGATCCGACTACCTTTGAAGAAGTTGTTCAAAGTTCAAAATGGAGAGCTGCAATGGACTTCGAAATAGAAGCCATCGAACGAAATGAGACTTGGGAGTTGACAAATTTGCCTAAAGGAATGAAGAAGATTGGAGTAAAGTGGGTTTTCGAAACCAAACTCAACGAAAATGGCGAAGTTGACAAGTATAAGGCTAGGTTGGTACAAAAGGTTATGCACAACAACATGGTATAGACTATACCGAAGCGTTTGCACCTGTGGCTATGTGGGATACTATTCGAATGATAATTGCTTTAGAAGCTCAGAATAGTTGGAACGTGTATCAGCTTGACGTGAAAAGTGCTTTCTTATATGGAGAATTAAAAGAAGCCGTCTTTGTTGAGCAACCAAAAGGTTATGAGAAAAAAAGGTCAAGAATACAAGGTATACAAATTGAAGAAGGCCCACGTGCATGGTACAGTCGAATTGAAGCACATTTTGTCAAAGAAGGATTTGAGAGGTGCAACTGTGACCATACTTTATTCATACAAACAGGAGATGGAGGTAAAATTTTGATTGTTAGTCTATATGTTGACAATCTAATTTTTACGGGTAATGATGAGAGCATGTTTGTTAAGTTCAAGAATTATATGAAACTTGAATTTGAAATGGCTGATTTGGGAAAAATGAAATATTTTCTCGGTGTAGAGATTTTACAAAATTCTGAAGGCATTTATATTAGTTAGAGAAAGTCTGCAAAAGAAGTTTTGGAGAAGTTTAGGATGGAAAAAAGTGATACCGTGAAAAACCCTATTGTTCCTAGGGTTAGACTAACAAAGGATGAAGGAGCCAAGATCAATTCTACCATGTATAAACAATTGATTGTAAGCCTTATGTATCTAACTACAACAAGGCTGGATTTAATGTATGTAGTGTCTCTAATGAGTAGATTGCCTAACGAATCAAAATTTGGATAAATTTTGGACTAAATGTCGAGACAGTGTGATGGACAAACGAACTTAGGGTTTCTAACTCTATGAAGCTCTAGCTTGGAAGAACTTTGGTCCATACATCAAGATAGACTCCAAAAAAAAAAAACAAAATGAACTTTTGTCTCCCAACACGACAAGCTATAACAAGTCCATATTTCGATAAACTTTGGCACAAATGTCAAGAAGAACTCTAAAAAGGATGAACTTCTAATTTCAAAATCGTTTGAAGACTTACTAGGCCCAGGGTTCTGGCGATCTCTAAAGGAAGCAAACTTTTGCTCTAGCCCTCCAAAGCTAGGATCAAAGTTTGGTTCAAACGCTGAGGTAGACTCAAGAAAGGATGAACTTGTGGTTTCTCACTCTTCAAAGCTTGAAGACGGCCAGAAAGGACAAACATTGAAAAAGACAAGCTCTGGAAAAGATGAACTTTGGGTTCCCAACTCTCCAAAGCTCTAATATTGATAAGGCAGCTCTAATCCTCAGCCCAAAGATCCAATCTTTTGATGGGGTTAATGTCACACATGCGGAAGCAATTTAGATGTTAGGCACTCTAAGTACATCAATTTTAGTAAATTTGCTAGCATGTTCAAAAGCATTAAAACTCAATAAGTTTGAGTAGTAATCTTTTGTAGTTTAAATTTCTTTCTTGTTTTAATTTCGTCTTCCTCACGAACGATTTCGAACCACCACTAGTGCCTTCCCTACCATTCTCCGACCTTAGAACGAAATTGTGGAATCCAGTGAGTGACTAAATTTGGAAAGAATTTAGTATATGTGAAGAGACTGTCATTGAGGGATTTTCTCAAAAAAATTTCAAAAAGAAATTCATGTAACTTGATTACTCCAATTATAGAGTCATATTTGGATGCTCATGCAAATTTGAGATTATCAAATTTTGACACTCAAAATTCCACCCAAATTTGTGAGGTTATTTGACAAACATGAAAGTGTGGTTAAACCATATCATGAAACTCAATATTCCAACTCAAACATGGATATTTTCATTAAGTGAAGTCAACATTTTGACTTTCTGTATTTTAATACAATTAATTTAAATAATTAATTTTAAATTAAATTAACTTATATAATTAATTAAATAATTTAATTAATATTTAACATTAAATCAAACACCAATCCCAAACAATTCCGGCACATATTGATTATGAATCCCTATCCATAATTACAATATTTAAATCTTATTTAAATATCTCCGATTATCTTTCTTTGTCTTAATTCGTAATTTAAAAAAATGCAGTTAAATATATCGTATATATTTAGCGCATATTCCCTAATTCGAATTCTAACACTTCGAACTCTTTGGTCACATTATTCTAATGTTTAATTCGATTTGAGCAAGCAGGGGTACCTAATGGACCTACAGATCATGGGCTCCAATGATCAAAGATTAACCGGCTAAACTGATAAGCGCCTACAATACTGGAATCCTTGCAAAACGCTCACAGAAAAAGCTAACTTAACGAATTGATTCCAACCAAGAGCTGGTTAGAAGATGAATGACTCTTAGATCGAACTTAGAATCTATGATGGTCACTCTTAGATACCAAGACAATTAATTCACTCCAGAATTAGCTTGATCAAAACTAATTCAATGAATCGGTTTAAACATCAAGCCTAAAGCAAGGTTTGAAAAAGAATAACACCAAAAGGTTATCAAGAAAACACAAAGGTTTTTTCTGTATTCAACAAAATCCCCCAAACATGAATATTACATGCCTTTAAATAGATCCAAAAGATAACCATAACAAAATAAAGTTCAGCCACCAACCACTAATAAATGCTAATAAATATTATTAAATACAAATTGAAGAAAATAAGGCATTAATAAATTTTCTTAATTAGTAATTCAACTATCTAACGAAAGTCTTCTAATTACTTTCCATAAATTTCTTTAATTGGTAATTCAACTACCAAAGCCAAGTCTTCTAATTACTTTCCAATATCAGCCACTCCATTATCTTCTTGATTTGATATGCTATAAAGATTTTTGAGCTCAAAAGTCTTTGTTTCAACCTGTACACTAGCTAGCTTTTGAAGATGCAATGTATAGGCCTCTTGAATCTTCTTAACCGTGCTTCTTGTAATCGGTCCTTCGAGTACATGCAAAGGGTCAGCAGTTGAATTCATATCATAAACTCATTAACCTAGTTAACCAACATTCGTTAACTACCAGGACACTCCACTATAGCCTAGTAGTTGCACGCCGCTCACTATAGATATATTTTTGTCCATTTGATATAACCATAATTAGTAAGTCCATCTTTCAAAGGTTGTTCATAACTAGAGGTGGGTCAATTTACCGTTTTACCTTTAAAGTTACTACTTGTTCTTTAAGTCTCACCCATCCTCTAATGAGCAATTTGTTTGTGGTCCAACTACTAAACCGAATCCCTCTCTGGCCAATGAGAGGGTGGGGCCCCTTTCAAGACCTCGAGTCAGTACTTAAATGAACAACCTCTCTACTGTCCCTAAAAGCGGGTAGGAGTGAATTCCATCTTGCACCCCATGTCCCTAGCTATTCACCAAATCTTACCCCTGAAATGGGAGGCTTATTGAATCGGTGAACTTGGGCCACTCTCACCCCTAGAGATGGTGAGTGCGGACGCGCACAGTATAATGATGAGGGTGTTCATGAGGTGCAAGACACTAGGGGCTCTGCTGACCTCTAGATGTTGCTACAAATTAGTGACTAGAGAGGGTTCAGGGGGTGTGCGAGACCACCTAGGGACTCACACTTGCACGTGTGAGTCGTGTGTAGGGAAGTACTACACATCCATAGTTGTTTGAGACTGGAGGCCACCCCTAGATGAGATAGGGATATGTCCCAAGAGCATGATTGTATGTGTTTGCAATTGCATGGCCCCCTATAGTGGGGTCACTTACTGAGTGTTCTTCAAAATACTCAGGTCACTTGTACGGATGACGACGACGGACGGCGGACTTTCGAGCTTCTCCAGATCCGGGAGTGTGAGGTCCTTACAAACGAAATCTATACCAAAAACGGGGTTAGGGTGAAGAATAATCTCGGGAACGGAGGAAAAAAGAGGGAAAAAGGACGTCGAGACGACGTTGTTGAGGAGAGAGAGAGGTCACCGAAAAATCGTGCAGGTAGTCAGGCGAAGAGGACGAAGTCTGACCCGAGAGCCAGATCCGGCAACCCAAACTGAACCTAATTCCCTTCAGTCGGCCCAGAACCGACGATTCCCGCGGCCCAAAAACTTTGGCCCTTCACCCACGAACCGGCCCAACACCGCGCACGGCCCATCACCTGCGTTCGGCCCGAGACCCATGAGCGATCTGTTAACCCGCGCCACGACCTGAGACACCTGCACACGCGTCACTCTCTGATTGTGCCACGTGGCACGTCTGCAGTGCGGCTCCTCTCGGCTCAAGTGGCTTAATCGGCTCGGTAGCGGCTCCTTAGCTCCGACGGCTTATTTGGCTCCAGCGGCCTATTTCCAACCTGTTTGACACCGTAACGACCCTCCCGGACCTGGTTTCGGCCCTGTTTAAGGTAAAATGGAACATTTTAAGGTCGTATTTCACAAATTCCTGTTGAGAATTTATTATTATTTGTGAAATCCTAACGAAAGTGACGAATGAACCAATAGGAACCAACCACCAACGGAAGCGTAGAACGTTCACGAGGAGCTAGGAGCTTACGTTATATTCTAGGGAGTACTTCGGCTAAGGCCTACCAAGTAAGTGGCTCACCCGTTGTAGGTTACGCATTATTTGCTGTATGTTGGCACGTGCCCATGGATTTGCACGTGTCATTGTATGCTAGTTTAATGTGCATAAGTACGAAATCATGTGAACGTGAATGTATGTTATGTATGTTGTTTAGTTGATGTGAATTGTTATGCATGTGACGATGTGTGGCCCTTGAACGATTATGGCTTGTTTGTATGAATATTTGAATGTAACTGCATGAATTGTATGACATGAAATACGGTAAATTGCATGAAACATAACCCCGCTAGGAATATGTATGATATGTAAAGAAATGAGAATGAGAATGACATGTCAGCATGAAAACGTGACAGGGGGTTATGTTCATTAATGATAAATGGAGGACTAGTGGGACCTCATGCATATTGTGTGTTCATGCATTTGGGGGGATACCCCTATCCCATCACGAGGGTACGGACGCGTACATCCAATGGCAGGACAACGATCGTTATGCTTTGAATAACGCTGCCGTGACGGTTCTAGTTTTAACGGGTCCCGGCATAAGGGGCTCCAAGAGTATGCCCACCGGCTAAGGATAGTGGCCCAGCGGTGTGCGAACTAGCTGGTGAGCCCATACTCGTACGTATGGGCTGTGTGTAGAGTATATGGTACACGTCCACGATTACCCGTTAGGATTACACCGTAGGGAAAATGAAACGAAACGAAACGAAACGATAGGTCCCATCATTTCATTGCATGTGATTGTTGCATAACCTCGATAGGGGGTCACTTACTGAGTATTCTATAAATACTCAAGCTTCGTGCTACTTTACTTTTGCAGATAAGGGCAAGGCACCCATGTGACGACGACGGCGACATTGTACACCTCGGGACCGTGGCACATGCATAGGATAGTTATTTGTTTTTTTTTTCCAGTTCTTAGTCTAGGCTGAATTCAGTTTGCATCATTAGCATAGGTTAGTATAGGTTGAAATAGTTTTACATAATAAGCTATAGGGTAGAATAAAACATTCATTTGGTTTTTGTTTTTTCTTTATTTTCAATAATGTTCTGTTCTTTTTCCATGTAATCATTTTTTTTTCTTTCACGAGGTAATAAAAGGCGAGAGTAAGTCGCATTTAAGAATCGGGCCCATTTAATATATATTCAGCATTTCAAGGTATAGTAAGAACCTTAGATTAAATAGGTAAAATATTAGGGTCGTTACAGTTGGTATCAGAGCTTTGGGTTATAGATCTTGTAGACTAGCCTACAGAGTAGGCTTGGCATGTTCCACGGTCCAATTACTGATGCCCCGTCGTTGCCAAGTACGCCTTATGTAGAATGAGGGATGTATGACCTTTGTGATATATTTAATGTTGTTGGCTTTAAATGATGCATGACATGATACTGTATGAAAAGGCGTTGATGTATCTGGTGTTGATGTGATCTGATGTAATGCATGTCTTTACGTTATGATATTTATGTTTTTTTTATACATATGAATTATATGGTAGGATGTAGGGAATGTTGTAAATCATAAACTTAGCTAGAATCCTTTTCTTTGTTTCTAGAACCCTACCGCACAGAGGACGTAGAAGAGGTAGGAGAGGGAGAGGACGACCTCCCATTAGGAGAGGAGGAAGAGGAGACGCCGATAGAAGTTCTTCCCACGAGGGGTCGACTACCGGCCCATATGCGTTTGTACAACCTCCTGAATACGCACCTCCCCCACAAACCGTACCACCTCCTTAATATGCACCTCCCCCACAAACCGTACCACCTCCTGAATATGCACCTCCCCCACAAGCTGTACCCCCTCCTGAATATGCACCGCCCCCTCAAGCTGCACCACAGGCCAGGTTAGACCCCGCCACAAAGTTACTGTTGGAATCCCTAAAAAAAACTATGCAAACCATGCTAGACACACAACAGGCCACGTTGTTGGCTACGCAACAAGTCGCGGCAATGACCATGCAACCAGCCAACGCGGTGGCCACGCAACTAGCCAACGCGGCGGCCCCGCAACCGGTGGATGCGGTAGCTATCCAACCGGTGAAAACCCTGCACCTGGATTGGGGTGCGAGTTGGTTAAAGAATTTCAGGCGGTATAACCCCCGTCCTTTTGTCGGTTCAAAGGAAGATCCCACAACGGCTCAAATGTGGATCGCAAACACGGAAACGACCTTTGAATCAATGAGATGCCCTGATGAATATAAGGTGGCATGTGCGACATACGTGTTACAAAAAGATGCAGAAGTGTGGTGGTCGGATAATAAATAGAGCATCAGCCCGGGTGGGGGAATTACAACGTGGGAGACCTTTAAGGAAGCCTTTCTAAAATACTATTATCCAAAGGAAAGTCGTATAATGAAACAGCAAGAGTTTAACCACTTAACCCAAGGTGATCGCACGGTGGATCAGTACGATCAGAACTTCATGAGTTTGAGAAGGTTTGCACCGTCTTTAGCTGACACTAAAGAGAAACAGATAGAAACATTTGTGTTAGGATTGAATCCGAAAACCCGCCGCATGTTAGAGGCCTTTATCCCAAAAACCTATGAAGAGGCCCTAAGGACGGCCAAGGCCCTAGAGGAACCCCCAGAGGAAAAGAAAATGGAGCCAACGGTCGTCACAGGGAGGAAACGCCCTGTCGAGATCGATACAACAGAATTCCAACCACCGTCCCAGAGACCTCGATATCAGAGTAGGCCACCTGCTCCACCCCCAATAGGCCGATACCTAGCAATGAACAAGCCCTTGTGCCGTAACTGTGGAAAACAACATGTTGGGAGATGTTTGGCGGGCTCAGGTATGTGTTATATTTGTGGTCATGCAGGTCATGTGGCCAGAACTTGCCCTACAAAGAGCTCGGGAAATCCAAGGGAACCCCTTAGAGGACCGGTCATCAGAGAGCCCATCATACAAACCCGCCCACAGACTAGGGCATATGTAACAACCAGTAAAGAGGCGGGAACATTTGGCACCGTGGTGACAGGTACGCTTTCTATACTAGGAAACTTTGCGTTGACATTGTTTGATTATGGTTCTACCCATTCCTTTGTTGCTTTACCATTTGTTAAACAAGCAGGGTTCGTAGTAGAACCCTTAATGCATGCATTGTCGGTCGGTACCCCAGCAGGGGTAGACTTAGTTACGAAAAATAGAGTAAAGGACGGACAAGTGGTAATAGCTGGACAAACATCCACGTGGACTTAAAGGTAGTGGATATGACGGATTTTGACGTCATACTAGGAATGGACTGGTTAGCCGAAAACTTTGCTAGCATAGACTGCCATAAGAAGGAGGTGATATTCACACCTCCCAACGGACTTACCTTTAAGTTTAAAGGAACCTCCACAGGTACCACCCCAAAAATAATATCGATGATAAAAGCGAGGCGCCTGATACAACAAGAGGGGTGGACATTTCTAGCCTGTGCAGTAAATACAAAAGGAAAGGAAAAACCCATAGATACAGTACCCATAGTAAACGAATTTATGGATGTCTTCCCGGAGGACCTCCCGAGAATTCCTCCATCGTGAGAGGTAGACTTTGGAATAGATCTGGAACCAGGAACGGGACCCATCTCTAAGGCCCCGTACCGCATGGCACCAGCAGAACTAAAGGAACTTAAAACACAACTGCAAAACCTACTAGATAAGAGCTTCATTCGACCTAGCGTGTCCCCTTGGGGTCCGCCAGTGTTGTTTGTCAAAAAGAAAGACCGCTCAATGCGTTTATGCATTGATTATAGGGAATTAAACAAGAGGACGGTAAAGAACAAATACCCGTTACACCGTATTGAGGACCTATTTGACCATCTACGTGGGGCGACAGTGTTTTCTAAAATAGATCTTCGATCAGGATACCATCAAATTAAGATTAAAAATGAAGACATACCGAAAACAGCCTTTCGAACCAGATATGGCCACTACGAGTTTGTGGTGATGTCTTTTGGTCTCACCAATGCCCCAGCGGTATTTATGGAACTAATGAACCGAGTATTTAAGGAGTGCTTAGACTCTTTTGTGATCGTGTTCATAGACGATATCCTGATATACTCGAAAACGGACCTAGAACACCAAGAGCACCTTCGCAGAGCCTTAACTATCCTTAGGGAGAACAAGCTGTATGCCAAATTCACCAAGTGTGAATTTTGGCTACGACAGGTTTCGTTTCTAGGGCACGTAGTGTCTAAAGACGGAATCTTCGTAGATCCCAATAAGATAGAAGCGGTCACGAAATGGAAACGCCCAACAACGGTCACCGAGATACGAAGTTTCTTAGGATTGGCAGGCTACTACCGAAGGTTTGTCCAGGACTTCGCTAGAATAGCCACGCCTCTCACCCAATTGACAAAAAAAGGTGTACCTTTTGTTTGGGACGATACTTGTGAGGCCAGCTTTCAAGAGCTGAAACAAAGACTAGTATCCGCCCCAGTGCTCACAGTTCCAGAGAGTTCTGTGGGATATGTGATTTACAGTGACGCATCCAAAAAGAGATTAGGTTGTGTACTGATGCAACATGGCAAGGTGGTTGCGTATGCGTCACGCCAACTAAAGGATTACGAGAAAAACTATCCTACACGTGATTTGGAGCTGGCAGCAGTAGTGTTCGCGTTAAAAATTTGGCGACACTACCTGTATGGCGAAAAGACCCAAATCTACACGGACCACAAAAGACTAAAATATTGGTTCACACAAAAAGAATTGAACATGAGACAACGTAGATGGTTAGAGCTGGTAAAAGATTACGACATAGACATCCAGTACCATCCTAGAAAAGCAAACGTAGTCGCTGATGCACTGAGTCGAAAAGCAGTACACTCGTCGGCCCTCATCACCAGGGAGCCACGAGTGCGAACTGATTTCGAACGGGCTGATATAGCGGTAGTAACCAAAGAAGTTGCAGCCCAAATAGCCCGACTGACAATGCGCCCCACGCTCAGACAAAGGATCATAGACTCACAACGTGGGGATCCAAGCCTAAGTAAAAGCCTAAACCAATTGGAAGTAGGCATAGAGGACGGATTCTCTAAGTCAATAGATGACGGATTATTATGCCAAGGGCGTTTATGTGTCCCACCCATGAGAAAAATAAAGAATGAAATCCTAACTGAGGCACACAACTCAACCTTCTCGATACATCCAGGTGGTACAAAGATGTATCAAGACTTGAAACAACACTTCTGGTGGCGAAGTATGAAAAAGGATATCCCGGAGTATGTGAGTAAGTGTCTGGTGTGCCAACAAGTAAAAACCCCTAGGCAGAAAACCGCTGGGCTACTACAACCTCTAAGTATACCAGAATGGAAATGGGAAAACATTGCCATAGATTTCATAGTAGGCCTACCCAAAACATTAAAGGGCTATACGGTAATCTGGGTGGTCGTGGATCGTCTGACAAAGTCGGCTCACTTCCTACCGGGTAAGGCAACATATATAGTAGACAATTGGGCCCAACTGTATGTTAAAGAAATTGTGAGGTTGCATGGAGTACCGGTGTCAATTGTGTCGAATCGGGACCCGCGTTCTACGTCGGCCTTTTGGCGCGGACTCCAAAAAGCGATGGGTACCCGCCTCGACTTTAGCACCGCCTTCCACCCATAAACGGATGGCCAAACGGAACGATTAAACCAAATTCTGGAATACATGCTTCGGGCATGCGTTATGGATTTCACAGGGAGTTGGGACACTAAACTGCACTTAATGGAATTCTCTTATAATAACAGCTTCCAAGCAACCATCGGGATGGCACCCTTTGAAGTTTTGTATGGAAAACGATGTAGATCCCCATTGTGCTAGGACGAAGTAGGAAAACAAGAACTGGTAGGACCTGAGCTGGTCCGCGTCACCAACGAGGCAATACAGAAAATAAGAGTAAGAATGCGTACCGCACAGAGTAGGCAAAAGAGCTACGCCGACGTTAGGCGTAGGAATTTAGAGTTCGAAGAGGGGGACCCAGTGTTCCTAAAAGTAGCCCCCATGAAAGGTATTCTAAGATTCGGACGCAAGGGGAAGCTCAGCCCCCGATTCATTGGACCGTTCAAAATTTTAGAAAGAATAGGTTCGGTAGCTTACAAACTAGCTTTACCACCTTCACTTTCAAGCGTACACGATGTATTTCATGTGTCCATGTTGAGGAAATATATTGCAGACCCGACGCACGTAATAGACTACAAACCTCTCGAAATTGAGGAAAATTTAAGTTACCAGGAGAAACCGATTAAAATTCTAGCCCGAGAAGTGAAAGCCTTACGTAATAGGAGTATAGGTTTCGTTAAGGTATTGTGGCGTAACCACCAAGTCGAGGAAGCTACGTGGGAACGAGATGAGGAAATCAAGGAAAAATATCCCGAGTTGATCCACGAGTTCGAGACTTTCGAGGACGAAAGTTCTTTTTAGGGGTAGGTAATGTAACGGAACCAAAAAAAAAAAGGTGAGGGTCGTCGGCAGAGCCAAAAACTCCGGCGAACGCTAGAGTTTTCGCTCGCACATGACCCACAAAGGGCGGCCGAGGGCTGGGATGCCATAAATCGCGTCCCCGACCTTCAGCCACCCTAAAAGAACCAGCAAAGTAACAAAAATAGTGAAAAACGAGAAGGAACAGAAAACCGACGGAACTCCGGCGAAGCCGAACCATACGAATCGATGTCAAAACCCTCATTTTACACCACAAAAGTAATCACAAAACCCTTTACACACATCAAGAGTAGGTTTTAGATGAATCCCTTACGGTGAACACCATCGGCAAGAAAGACAGAACGGCGGACTTCCGAGCTTCTCCAGGTCCGGGAGTGTGAGGTCCTTACAAACGAAATCTATACCAAAAACGGGGTTAGGGTGAAGAATAATCTCGGGAACGGAGGAAAAAGAGGGGAAAAGGACGTCGAGACGACGTTGTCGAGGAGAGAGAGAGGTCGCCAGAAAATCGCGCAGGCAGTCGCGCGAAGAGGACGAAGTCCGACCCGAGAGCCGGATCTGGCAACCCGAACAGAACCCAATTCCCTTCGGTCGGCCCAGAACTAAGGATTCTCGCGGCCCAAACACTCCGGCCGTTCACCCGTGAACCAGCCCATCACCGCGCACGGCCTGTCACCCACATTCGGCCCGAGACCCACGAGCGATCCGTTAACCCGCGCCTCGACCCAAGACTCCTGCACACGCGTCGCTCTCTGATTGTGCCACGTGGCACGTCTGCAGCGCGGCTCCTCTCGGCTCAAGCGGCTTAATCGGCTCGGCAACGGCTCCTCGGCTCCGATGGCTTATTTGGCTCGGGAAACCTGTTTCCAGCCTATTTGACACCGTTCCGACCCTCCCGGACCTGGTTTCGGCCCTGTTTAAGGTAAAATGGAACATTTTAAGGTCGTATTTAACAAATTCCAGTTGTGAATTTATTATTATTTGTGAAATCCTAACGAAAGTGACGAATGAACCAATAGGAACCAACCACCAACGGAAGCGTAGAACGTTCACGAGGAGCTAGGAGCTTACGTTATATTCTAGGGAGTACTTCGGCTAAGGCCTACCAAGTAAGTGGCTCACCCATTGTAGGTTACGCATTATTTGTTGTATGTTGGCACGTGCACGTGGATTTGCACGTGTCATTAAATTGTATGCTAGTTTAATGTGCATAAGTACGAAATCATGTGAACGTGAATGTATGTTATGTATGCTGCTTAATTGATGTGATATGTTATGCATGTGACGATTTGTGGCCCTTGAATGATTATGGCTTGTTTGTATGAATATTTGAATGTAACTGCATGAATTGTATGACATGAAATACGGTAAATTGCATGAAACATAACCCCGCTAGGAATATGTATGATATGTAAGGAAATGAGAATGAGAATGACATGTCAGCATGAAAACGTGACAGGGGGTTATGTTCATTAATGATAACTGGAGGACTAGTGGGACCTCATGCATATTGTGTGTTCATGCATTTGGGGGGATACCCCTATCCCATCACGAGGGTACGGACGCGTACATCCAATGGCAGGACAACGATCGTTATGCTTTGAATAACGCTGCCGTGACGGTTCTAGTTTTAACGGGTCCCGGCATAAGGGGCTCCAAGAGTATGCCCACCGGCTAAGGACAGTGGCCCAGCGGTGTGCGAACTAGCTGGTGAGCCCATACTCGCACGTATGGGCTGTGTGTAGAGTATATGGTACACGTCCACGATTACCCGTTAGGATTACACCGTAGGAAAAATGAAATGAAATGAAACGAAACGATAGGTCCCATCATTTCATTGCATGTGATTGTTGCATAACCTCGATAGGGGGTCACTTACTGAGTATTCTATAAATACTCAAGCTTCGTGCTACTTTACTTTTGCAGATAAGGGCAAGGCACCCATGTGACGACGACGGCGACATCGTACATCTCGGGACCGTGGCACATGCATAGGATAGTTGTTTGGTTTTTTTCCATTTCGTAGTCTAGGCTAAATTCAGTTTGCATCATTAGCATAGGTTAGTATAGGTTGAAATATTTTTGCATAATAAGCCATAGGGTAGAATAAAACATTCATTTGGTTTTTGTTTTTCCTTTATTTTCAATAATGTTCTGTTCTTTTTCCTTGTAATCATTTTTTTTTTCACGAGGTAATAAAAGGTTAGAGTAAGTCGCATTTAAGAATAGGGCTCATTTATTGTATATTCCGCATTTCAAGGTGTAGTAATGACCTTAGATTAAATAGGTAAAATATTAGGGTCGTTACACCAAGACTTTAAAACTATTTATGCATCTTGTCTTGTGAAAAAAAATTGGATGATTATGATGTATTTTATAAATTTTTATTTAAGAAAAGTAAGGTTTGTATTCCTAATGCAATACAAGAGAGTTGAATTTCAGAGAAACACATGGGGTGCCTTAATGAGATATTTTAGGATAAATAAAACTTATAATATGTTGCATAAACATTTCTTCTGGCCGAAGATGAAACACGATCTTCATAAGTTTTGTAGCCAATGTTTTAAATGCAAAGAAGCTAAATCTAGATCAGAACAAAATGGATTGTATACTTCTTTGAATGTACCTAACAAACTTTTGACAAATATATCTATAAATTTTGTTCTTGGTTTAGCGCACACTAAACATGGTAAAGATAGTATTTTTGTTGTTGTTGAGAAATTTAGTAAAATGGCTCATTTTATTGATTGCAACCAAACCGATGATGCAAATTATGTTAGTGATAGGAATGTTAAATTTTTAAGCAACTTTTGAAAAGTATTGTGGGGTAAATTGGGTATCAAATTATTGTTTTCAATTGCATATCATCCTCAAATCGATGGACAAACTGAGGTGGTTTACAGAACATTAGTATTATTGATTAGGGCTATTATTTTTAAGAATATTAAGTCTCGAGACGAATGTTTGCCATTTGTAGAGTTTGCATATAATAGAGCAATTCATATTACCACTCATTATTCTCCTCTCCAAGTTGTTTATGGATTTAATCCACTTACACCTCTTGATTTGCTTCCTATTCCTTCTATTATTTTTGTGAGTGAAGTAACCACAAGGAAGGCAGATTTGATCAAAACATTGCACAAAAAGGTGAGGAGAGAATTGAGAAACAAAACTTCAAAGTTGCTTCAACAATTAACAAAGGACGAAAGAAAATCATTTTTCAACCTGGTGATTGCGTTTGGATACATTTTTACAAGGAACGATTTCCATCTCAAAGGAAGACAAAGTTACATCCAAGAGGGGATGACCCCATCAAGTCGTTGAGAAAATTAATAACAATGAATATAAAATTGATTTTCCCAGAGAATTTTCAATACATTCTACTTTCAATGTTGCTGACTAGAGTTCTTTTGATGTAGGTGATGATTTTTCTAATTCAAGGATGAATCCTTTTTAAGAGAGGGGAGATATTAAGAATCTGTTCCAAATGTTTCAGCTGAACCTATTACACGATCCAAGATCAAGAAGATTCAACAAGCATTCATTCTTCATCTACAAAATCGGATCGGTTCGGTTCAACCATCATTTCAGGTGTTACAAGTTGATTCGATTTTGGAAGGATCATTTGAAGCTTCAAAAGTGAATATTTATACGGTTGAATTAGCAGATGAAGTTACAAGCATCTTCATGAGGTGTTAGAAAACTTTAATTATTATTTTTAATTTCATAAAGTTTGTAATGGACAAATTCACTTCGTCTTTTGTGAAGATTTAAGAGGATCGGGACTAAATTACGGGCACTAACTCCTTTAGTTGGGAGACTATAAATAACCACAAATTATTAAGTAAAAATCAGATTTGTGATGAATTAAATTAATCTCTCAAGTTGAGACATTCTGCCTTAGAAATCCGAGCATCATCTTTGCCATTTCTAAGTTTCAAGCAATTCTTGTTGTACATTGCACCCGAGCCATTCAATCCAGTCTTGATCAAGTTCGATTGTGGAGTGACTCAATTTAGAACAAGGTTCCAAATCTTGCTTTTAGATCTTTGATCGTAAGAGGTAATCTAATTCTAGCATTATCTCTTGGTTGATCCGAATTTTGTATAAGGAGGTGTTAGTTTCTTTGATTCAAGGGTTCTTGCTTCAACAAAAGCTTGGTTCGTTGAGCTAAGGATTAGGGTTGCCTTATCAAAGACCAAGTGGAGACAAGCATGTGGTACTTAGGCAACAGAGCGAGCAATCACATGATCGGAGATCGAGCAAAGTTCAAGGAACTTGATGAGAAGTTCATTGGAAACATGAAGCTCTGCAATGAATCAATTGTACCGAGCCAAGGAAAAGGATCTATCTTGTTAAGTGTAAGAATAGTGATCAACATCTATTGACCAAGGTGTATTAGTCTCGGTCAAATTTTAGAAAAAGGTAGCAGAGTGGAGATAGTCGGCTCAACCCTCAAGATATACGTCCGAAACGAAGCCCTACTGATGTAGGTAAAACGGTCGCTAAACCGCCCATATAAGATACTATTAAAAGACTATCAACATCTTCTAAAACCATCTATTGGCGTTGGCAGCACGAAAGTAAAGAAGAAACCAACAGGTCAGGAGAAAAAAGAATCGAGAAATAAATCCAAGAAGCAACGAGAGGCTGCTTCAATCAGCGAAGTGCAACCTACAGGTCGATGTGTTTCTTCAGACTTATCACCTCAACCAAGGAGGCCTAGAGATTTCAATTTGTCGTCTCAATCAAAGAAACCTATGGAAGAGAGGAGTGGAAGAAAATGCATGTTGCAAAATTAAAATTTCTCCTAAAGAAGACAGAGTTAACCAGGGACAAAGCAAAGTTGAAACTATAGAGAAACATGAGACATTCTCATCAATACCCTAGCAAGGGTTAAAGTTGTAGTCATGCAGGAGTTTCTCAATGAAAAATCTTGAGCAAAGAAGTTATTAACCTACCTAGATAAATTTTAGGATAATTGATATGAACCAAGAGACATCAATCATACAATATACTTTAATGAACATGTGAAAAAAATGTTGTTGAAATTATCAAAAGATAATTCAATTTATGCCATATTGAAGAAGAATGAAACTTCATTGTTATAAATTTTGGGTGGATTACAATTTAGAGTTATTGTATTTAATTAATGTATTTTAAGACTTTTAATTTAATTTGCAATTACATTTATAATTATAGTCATAAAGTATACATAATGGCTAATTATGGTCATAAAGTATGAATGTTACAAACTATTGAAATGCAAAATGGAAGGTCAACGGTTCATTTTGAGGCTTGAAAAATGTAGTAAAAGAAGCGTATGTGCTTTCCTTTATGGCTAAGTTTCTTTGCAATTCTATGTAGTTTATGTTGCATGTAGAATCATTTAAGCTCGACATGATCAACAAGAATTATTCAAGCTAGACATGATCGATCTTACTCTTGAAGTGATTTGAATCTCAAACAAGTGTCTGGGACGAATGTTTATCATTTGTAGGTTAATAGAACATTAGTAGCAATTCTTAGGGTTATTATTCCTAAGAATATTAAGTCTTGGGACGAATGTTTATCATTTGTAGAGTTTGCATACAATAGAGAAATTCATAGTACCACTCATTATTCTCCTCTTGAAGAATCCACTTATGCCTCTTGATTTGCTTCCTATTCCTAATATTATTTTTATGAGTGGAGCAGCCACAAATAAGGCAGATTGGATCAAAACATTGCACAGAGAGGTGAAGGAGAGTAATGAGAAACAAAACTTCAAAGTTGCTTCAACAATTAACAAAGGACGAAAGAAAATCATTTTTCAACCCAATGACTGCGTTTGGATACATTTTTACAAAGAGCGATTCCCATCTCAAAGGAAGACAAAGTTACATCCAAGAGGGGATGACCCTTATCAAGTCGTTGAGAAAATTAATAACAATGAATATAAAATTGATTTTTTCGGAGAATTTTCAGTACATTCTACTTTCAATGTTGCTGACTTGGATCGTTGAACTAAGGATTAGGGTTGCCTTATCAAAGACCAAGTGGAGATCAGCATGTGGTACATAGGCAACAAAGCGAGCAATCACATGACCGGAGATCGAGCAAAGTTCAAGGAACTTGATGAGAAGTTCATTGGAAACATGAAGCTTTGCGATGAATCAATTGTACCGAGCCAAGGAAAAGAATCTATCTTGTTCAGTGTAAGAATAGTGCTCAACATCTATTGACCAAGGTGTATTACATCTCGAGTTTGAAGAGCAATATTATTAGTCTTGGTCAAATGATAGAAGAAGGTAGCAGAGTGGAGATAATCGGCTCGTTCCTCAAGATATACGACTGAAACAAAGCCCTGTTGATATAGGTAAGACGGTCGCAAAACCGCCTATATAAGATACTATTAAAAGACTATCAACATCTTCCGCAAGCATCTATTGGCGTTGGTAGCACGAAAGTAAAGAAGAAACCAACGGGTTAGGAGAAAAAAGAATCTAGAAATAAATCCAAGACGCAACAATAGGCTGCTTCAATCAGCGAAGTGCAACCTACAAGTTGATATGTTTCTTTAGACTTATCACCTCAACCAAAGAGACCTAGAGGAAGACCACCCGAGCGTAAGAAAAATGAGATTTCAAATTTGTCATCTCAATCAAAGAAACCTAGAGAAGAGAGGAGTGGAAGAAAATGCATGTGGCAAAATTAAAATTTCTCCCGAAGAAGACAAAGTTGACCAGAGACAAAGCAAAGTTGAAACTATAGAGCAACATGCAGACATTCTCACCAGTACCCTAGCAAGGGTCAAAGTTTTAGACATGCAGGAGTTTCTCAAAGTGAAAAATCTTGAGCAAAGTCAAACTGACAGAGGGAAATCTGAGTCAATAAGCTTGACTTAGCAAAAGAAGTTATTAACCTAGAGAAATTTTACGATAATTTATATGAACCAAGAAACATCAATCATACAATATACTTAATGAAGATGTGAAAAAAATGTTGTTGAAATTATCAAAAGATAATTCAATTTATGCCACATGGAAGAAGAATGAAACTTCATTGTTATAAATTTTGGGTGGATTACGATTTAGAGTTATTGTATTTAATTAATGTATTTTATGACTTTTTATTAAATTATTAACCATGATCAGTATTTTGAACAGTTCACAATGTAAGGTTGGGAATAATGATTTCAATGCCTCTTTCAATCACTCAAATCAGAGCGAAAACGAGGAAGTTTGAGTCGAGACAAGAAATACGATTTGATGATGTGGCAACAAAATTGATATTATGGACCAATCAAAATATGACACTTAGATCTTTGGAAAGTAACAGATGGAGGAGTTTTCAATTACTTTTAAATAGAAATAAAATTATTTATAAATCCAATTATAAAAATAAATTATTACCCACGTTATTTTTATTATTATATTATTGTATTTAAAAAGATATAAATAATAAAAAAGAATTTGAATTTTTGTTAATATTTACTTAAAAAAATAAAATATAAAACACCTCGGCTACCAACATAAAAAAATGTCTGCCTTTTATTTCTCTCAGAGAGAGCTGCTGTGTGTTCATACCAAAATCAGCCACTTTATCGATTTTATCATGAGCCGTAACAATAATTGAGTTTTAAAAAATCATAATTAAAAAAAAATTAATCACGTTTAAATAATTTATTATCAAAACTCTATTCACTTTAAATAATTTTATTGTTAAAACTCTATTCACCCTTTATTGTTGCAATCCAACATATCGTATTTGGCCCTTGTTCATAGGCTAATATTGTTGTCGTCGTTTGTCTCTCTACTACTAGTGACCTTTGGCTCGCGTTAGAGACTACATTCAACCATCATTTGAAAGCTAATAAACTGAGACTAAAGGGTGACTTGCAGCTAATGAAACACAACACTAAGCATGTTGCTGAGAATGCTCGTACCTTGAAAGCAATCTGTGACTAGTTCATGTAGGGGTGTACATTCAACCCGGCAACTCGATAACCCGGACCAACCCAACCCCAACTATAAGGGTTGGGTTGAGTTGGATTAGCATTTCGGGTAGGGTTGGGTTCATTTTTCTGAATCCAAACTAAATCGGTTCGGTTTTGGGTTCATGGACAAAACCTTCGGGTTGACCCGAGCCAAATTAAAATATATAAAATATATTAAGAATCTTATTGTATTAGTGGGTTTGTCAGAGTGGTCTGAGTCGAATTGAAGAACAATCATGCCCGAGTTCTCAATGCCAGCCAAATACATATATCTGTTTTTATTTTTAATTTCTTTGTTTCGTTTATATTATTTTATTATTTTTAATTAAAAACTTTAGAAAAACTAACATAGTTTTATTAATATATTTTATACATATAATACAAATATTTATTAATTATGATTTAAACACAATATTTATTATATCTATGTTTAAGTATTAAACATTTTAGAATAAACTCACCTATAACTATTAATATATTTTATACCTATAATATAAATATTTATTAATTATGATTTATATTTATATTTAAGATATTAAACACTCTAAAATGACCTAACATAAGTTAGGTCTAAATCAATGTTCATAAATTATATATATAATTTAAAAATATATTCTAAATTATAATATATTTATTATCTATTTATTGTAACATTATTATATCACAATTTATATATATTTTTATTTTTTTAATAGTTTAAGGTAGCGTCGCATATTTCAATTAAAATATTTTTATATATTTNGTATTTTTTTAATAGTTTAATGTAGCGTCGCATATTTCAATTAATATATATATATATATATATATATATATATATATTTTTTTTTGTTATATACAATACTCTTAAACTAACTAATAATTTTTATGGTTTATTTAATTTCATGATCTATTCTAGTATTTTTGTTATTTTAACCAATTCTAAACAAATGTCAGTATTTAATTGTCTTTTATGACAATGTTGAATTATGTTAATATGTTACAATTTTCGCTCATTATTTTTTATTGAATTTATTATTATTATTATTATTTGTCAATAATTATAGATTAATTTGTGTTTGTGAACTTTTAATATATTTTATCTTCCGAATAATTATAAATTGTGTGTAAATAAATTTTTTTTAAAAAAAATTGACAACCCAACCCGGACCCAACCCGAAAATAGAGGGTTGGGTTGGGTTGGGTTGTGAAAAGTTTCGGGTTGGGTTGAGTCAAAAAAATCCCCCAACCCGGACCATGTACACCCCTAAGTTCATGTCATTGGCAAACCGGTCAAGAACATTGATAAAGTGCACTAGTTAATTTGTGAACTTGGCACTGGTTTTTCAATTTTTTTGTAACGACCCTAGATTTCTAATAACCTAAAGTTGTTACCATCATAATAACCTATGCTCTTATGAGAAATTAAACATTTAAAACTTCATGATAAAACATTGTCATGGATTTACGTGTTCAAAAACATCTTTAAACAACATTACGAAATACTAAATGAAATAAATAAACAATAAAAGTAAAAACTAAAGGGAATGAGCTCTTAGTCTACGTCGCATTGGGAATGGTTTTGAATGTTATTACGAATTAAAACAAAGCAATAAAGAGGGGAGAAATAACTCTACCTTTGTAGAAACCTAGCTTACAAGACTTCTCGAAGTATTCCAACCATGCAAAAGTTCTCTATATTCCATAAGTTGTTTTTGCTATAACTCGAACACAAGGCCAATACTTGTGGGAGCCTCTTGAAAGAAAATCCAAAAAGGATCGGAGAAGGATAGTTTCAAGAGAATTCTCTAGAGAGGTAGTTTCGTTCTCCAAAGAAAGTTGGAGAAATTCATGTGTATTTAGCTCAACCCGAAGGTCCTATTTACCAGGACTCTTGGAGAATATTTGTCAAATAATATATTTGCATATCTAATATATTAGAATATAATATCTTATACAAATCATATTTAAATATTATAAGATATCCTTGTTAGGTTTTATGTCATAAAATACATGGTTTGTAAATAAAAACATATTCTATTTTCAATAAAGCTATTATTGATGTTTATTCAGTAACGATTGTTAATGAATAAAGTGAATTTTACGATCATTAATCTAAATCCAATAAACTAAGAACATTCTAGCTATAGTATGATTACTTGAACTCTATGTAGAGACATAAGAGCGGATCAAGTTCAAGTATATAGTCAAAATGATCTATAGTACAGAGATAAGGCTAAATACCTTATCTTGGGGACACTATGGATGCGGCCCACTCTGTATATGATATAAACAATGTGATCACTAAATTGTACATGTGGAGACATGTGAGTGGAGGCGTCCTATGCAATGAGTATTGCATAAGATCGGGCCATGAAGAAAATCACTCTCACTTTATAATGCTGTTTACTATTGAGACTGATTTTTTCATTCGATGGCCTAGGTAATTCGACCTTAATCCTAAGCTAACTATGAACTCCTGTTTATTCGGAATTATTCTTAGATTTGCATGGGTGAGAGTGGCCCGAGTTCGCCGACTCAATAAGCCTCCCATTTCAGGGGTAAGACTAGGTGAATAGTTGGGAACATAGGGTGCAAGATGGAATCCACTCCTACCGATTTTTGGGGATAGTAGAGAGGTTGTTCCCTTAAGTACTGACTCTAGGTCTTGACAAGGGGCCCACCCTCTCATTGGCCTCAGATGGATTCGGTTTGGTGGTTGTACCACAAACCAATTGTTCATTAGAGGATCAGTAGGACTTAAGGAACAAGAAGTAACTTTAGGGGTAAAGCGGTACATTGACCCAGCTCTAGTTACGAACAACCTGTTAGGATGGGCTTACTAATCATGGTTATATCAAATGGACAAAAATATATCTATAGTGAGGGGAGTGCAACTACTAGGCTATAGTGGAGTGTCCTAGTAGTTAACGAATGTTGGTTAACAAGGTTAATGTGTTTAGCCGGTTAATCTCGGATCGTTGGAGCCCATGATTTATAGGTTCATTAGGTTCTCCTGCTAGCTCATATCCGACTAAACCTTAGATTAGTTTTGCGAGTGATTTGAAGTGTTCGAACACAAATTAGGGAATATGCGCTAAATATATACGATATATTTAATCGCATTTTGATTTAATTACGAGTTAAACAAAATGAAAAATGAGGGAATTTGAGATATTTAAATAAGATTTAAATATTTTAATTATGAATCGGGATTCATAATCAATATGTGCCGAAATTGATTGGGATTGACATTTCATTTAATGTTAAATATTAATTAAATTGTTTAATTAATCATTTAATATTATTTTGATTTGAAATTAATTATTTAAATTAATTGTTGAGTGGAATTTAAGTGTCAAAATTTGGTAATCATGCAAATATGACTCTATAAGTAAAGTGATCAAGGTAAAAGAAAATTCTACTTGCAAAACTTTGAGAAAATCTCTCAAAACTCTCTCTTTACATATACTAAATTCATATAAGTTTAGTCACTCACCCGATTCCACAAATATACTTAATTCATATAAGTTTAGTCACTTACTCGATTCCACAATCCCATTCTAAGGCCAAAAACTAGTAGGGAAGACACTAGTGGTAGTTCGAAATCGGTTCGTGAGGAAAAAGGAATTTGAACTACAAAAGGTTAGTATTCAAATTCATTGAGTTTTAATGCTTTTGAACATGCTAACTAATTTCCTATAATTGATGTACTTA
>NW_019646607.1:27161-31006 GCF_002806865.2 Cucurbita pepo subsp. pepo
ATTAGAGGATCAGTGAGACATAAGGAACAAGAAGTAACTTCAGGGGTAAAACGGTAAATTGACCCAGCTCTAGTTACGAACAACCTGTGAAGGATCGACTTACTAATCATGGTTATATCAGATGGACAGAAATATATCTATAGTGAGGGGAGTGCAACTACTAGGCTATAGTGGAGTGTCCTAGTAGTTAACGAATGTTGGTTAACAAGGTTAATGTGTTTAGCCGGTTAATCTCGGATCGTTGGAGCCCATGATTTATAAGTCCATTAGGTTCCCTTGCTAGCTCATATCAGACAAAACCTTAGAATAGTGTGGCGAGTGAGTTTGAAGTGTTCGACCACAAATTAGGGAATATGCGCTAAATATATACGATATATTTAATCGCATTTTGATTTAATTACGAATTAAACAAAATGAAAAAGGAGGAAATTTGAGATATTTAAATAAGATTTAAATATTTTAATTATGAATAGGGATTGATTATGTGCCGAAATTGTTTGGGATTGACATTTCATTTAATGTTAAATATTAATTAAATTGTTTAATTAATCATTTAATATTATTTTGATTTGAAATTAATTATTTAAATTAATTGTTTAGTGGAATTTGAGTCTCAAAATTTGGTAATCTCAAATTTGCATGAACATGCAAATATGACTATAAGTAGAGTGATCAAGGTAAATGAAAATTCTACTTAGCAAAACTTTGAGAAAATCTCTCAAAACTCTCTCTTTACATATACTAAATTCATATAAGTTTAGTCACTCACCCGATTCCACAAATATACTAAATTCATATAAGTTTAGTCACTTACCTGATTCCACAATCCCATTCTAAGGCCGAAAACGAGTAGGGAAGACACTAGTAGTAGTTTGAAATCGGTTTGTGAGGAAAAAGGAATTTGAACTACAAAAGGTTAGTATTCAAATTCATTGAGTTTTAATGCTTTTGAACATGCTAACTAATTTCCTATAATTGATGTACTTAAAGTGCCTAAGATCCAAATTGCTTGGGCACATGTTATAGTAAAGCCATCGATCCTAATATATATTTAACTAATTTTTTTTTTATATATTTAATATATTAAATATTAATTTGAACCCTCCAAAATTTTCCATTCATTAACTATAGGTCACTTCACTATAGAACTAGAGTTCTCGTAACTGCTAATTTCGATACTTGAACAATGGGATCCCATCCTTAAATTAGACCGAGAGAGATTTGGTTTCTGATTGGATCATAAATAAATAGATGATTATAGGATCAATGGTACTAAAAGGTGAAAGATGTAATTACAGAGGTAAACAAACTTTTAACCTAGTTGTAATTACAAACGACTCGCGAATGATTGACTTGCTTGAAATGATTATATAATTAGACACAACTTGTCTTACAGTACATAAGAGTGCAACTCTATAAGGATAGTGGAGTGACATATAGTTAATGCATGAAAATTGAATAATTAAAGAGTTCAATTAATTAATTTTGTATCACTAGAGATTATAATTTGTGGGCAGGTAGGTCGACTATGATGGGTCCACGGGGGTGCAAACCGTTTGGGGATCCATACTCGCACATGTGGGTTGTGTGTAGGAAAGTATTACACAACAAATTTTGTCCCTGGAGGCCCCCCCTATAATGGTTTTAACAATAGGTCCCTAATCATGAATTGCATATGTTTGAATTCCCTGACCCCAATAGTGGGGTCACTTACGAAGTATGTCTTAAAATACTCAAGCTGTGTGTTACTTCCGAACAAATGTCCATGCTTCAACAAACTTCGGAACAAATGTCGAGACAAACTCTGGAAAGGCTGAACTTTTGGTTTCATAATCCGTCAAAGTTGTACAAGGCCCCTAGTTTTGGCGAACTCTGAAGGCAGCGAATCTCATGTCTACAGCCTTCCGCACCGACGGGTCAGAGTTTGGACGAACTTCTTCACGAACTATATGAAGGGTGAACTTTTGTTTTGTGGCTTTCAAACCTCTAATGGTTCAAAGTTTGGTCCAAACGCTGAGACAGACTCCAGAAAGGACGAACTTTGGGTTTCTAACTTTCTAAAGCTTGAAAAGGGTAAAAAAAATGACAAACTTTTAGTTCCTAACTCTCCAAAACTCAAAAAGGTACATAAAGGATGGACTTTGAGCAACCCTTTGTGTCGATAATATTTTAGGAAACTTTATTTATTATTTTAATTTCATAATTTCTTGAAGTGGGCAAAAGGTGGAACAAAATTTCATCTAAACTCCTTTTTTAGAGCATTGGAGCGATAGAATCCAAAAGTTCGTCTTTTCTCAAGCCCGTCTTAGCGTCGGGATAAAACTTCGACCCAGTAAATGTTTTGAGGTTCACAAACCCGAAGTTCATCATTTCTAGAGTTCGTCTTGAAGTTTGTGCCAAAGTTCATCTAAACTAAGATTCGTCGGAGCATTGGAGGGCTAGAGACCAATCATTCGCTGCCTTTAGACTTCGCCAAAACCTTGACCTTGTAAGTCTTTTGAGGGTTTTCAAATTAAAAGTTTGTCTTTTCCAGAGTTCGCCTCGACATTTTGGTCGAAGATCGTTGACACATGGGCTTGTTAGTGAAATGAATCCAACCACTGATTATTTTCATGTACCCGAATGAGCAATTACAAAAAACAAGACAAAGAGGATTCAATAGGCCTTTATATTACTTCTTCAAAGGCTTGGCAATGTACAAGAAGATACAAAGATGTTTTAGTACAAATATATTTCTAATATTAGTATACAAAGTAAAGAAGAGAATAGAGTGATAATAAATACCATTTGACTTTGGAAAGTGCTTCCGGGAAATCTTGTCTTTCGTAGTTGAACTACTATTTATGTTATAGGTCTTATTTTCTTTCTTTTTCATTTAATAGCTTTTAATTAAAAGTCTTTGGTAACCAACTACCATTATGGTTTGGTTAATCATTTTTTACTAAGGCATGTAATATTTAAGTTTAATAATAATTTTTTAATAGAAAAGCTTTGTGTTTCTTGGAACCTTTTCGCGTTATCTTTCTAATTTTGGTGTGAGTTAGGATCTGAGAGTGACCATCATAGATTCGAAGTTAGATCTAACTTGTTATTCATCTATCTAAACAACTCTTAGTTGGAATCATTCATTAAGTTAGTTTTATTTGCGAAAGTTTGTAAGGATCCTAGTAGGACCTATATCTTTGCAAATTCAACATTGTTGGCTGATAAGCACCTACAATGCTGGAATTTGCAAAGCTAGAGGTCCTTCTAGAATCCTTGTAAAACGCTCACAGAGAAAACTAACTTAACGGATTGATTCCAACCAAGAGCTGGTAAGAAGATGGATGACTCTTAGATCGAACTTGGAATCTATGATGGTCACTCGTAGATACCAAGACAATTCACTCCAGAATTAGCTTGATCAAAACTAATTCAATGAATCGGTTTAAACATCAAACCTAAAGCAAGGTATGAAAAAGAATAACACCAAAAGGGTATCAAGAAAACACAAAGGTTTTTTTTCTGTATTCAACAAAACCCCCCCAAACATGAATATTACATGCCTTTAAATAGGCCGAGAAGATAACCCTAACAAAATAAAGTTCAGCCGCCAACCACTAATAAATGCTAATAAATGCTATTAAATACAAATTGAAAAATATAAGGCAATTCATACCAACTATTAATAAATGCTATTAAATATAAAATGAAGCAAATAAGGCATTAATAATTTCCTTAATTGGTAATTCAACACCGAAGGCAAGTCTTATAATTACTTTCCAATATCAGCCACTCCATTATCTTCTTGATTTGATATGCTAATGCTATAAAGATTTTTGGGCTCAAAAGTCTTTGTTTCAACC
>NW_019646607.1:35288-41052 GCF_002806865.2 Cucurbita pepo subsp. pepo
CCCTACCGAGACCAGGTAAGTATGCCTTAAGACTCTTAAAATTAAGTATGCCTAGAACTTTAAGTTATTAGGCACATGATCATTGGTTTATTATTTAAGATAAGACTTAAGATAACGTAAAGACCCCAAGGAAAAGTAAGTAACCTTTAAGTGTTCTTCCTGTACTAAGAACATGCAACCAAGAAGAGAACACTATCTATGCAAGGAAGCCCCTAGAAAAGGAACGGCTCAAGCCCAGACCGTAGAAATAGTAACTCAACAAGAGCCTAACCCAAGTCAAGCTACGCTTTAAGAACAGTCCCCTTCATGTTCACTAAAATCTCTACAATATTTCATGAAATCAACCTTGGAAACTCAGGCTAGCCATATAGTAAAGGCTCCTAAGGCAACTCAAGGAGTGCAAGCCCTAGAAGTTTCCAAGGGACTACGAAAGAATTCTACTATATTAGGAACTTTAGGAAGTTGACCCACCTATAATTGATGGGGGCATGGTTGATTAAGTAAAAGTGAAGGCATGGCTCGTAGCTATAGAGACCGCCTTCCTATATATGAACTGCCTTGAAGAGTACAAAGTTCATTGCGCCACATGCATGCTTAAAGNAAGACCGCCTTCCTATATATGAACTTCCTTGAAGAGTACAAAGTTCATTGCGCCACATGCATGCTTAAAGAAGAGGCGCATTTTAGGTGGAAGTCAGCTTCCAAGATTGTAAGCACGGAAGATGGAATCATCCCTTGGAATCACTTTAAGGAGGCATTCTCTAAGCACTATCTCGTAGTGGCCATGTTCACAAACTAAGAAGCCTTCTTAAGCCCTAAACAATGGGAAAGGACTATAGAAGAATATGACTTAGAGTTAACTAAGTTATCTGGGTTTTTCTCGAAGTTAGTATACACGGAGAAGAAAAGGACTCTCCATTTCATGATGGGCTTAAGAGAGGATATAAAAGGATTAGTAGTGGCCCATGCCTCAAGAGACTATGCAATTGAACTAAAGGCCGCCGCTCCAATAGACATACACAACTAGAAGAACAAGAAAGTGCAGCAAGTAGGACGCAAAAGAAAACTTGACAAGAATGTTCCAAAGACCCACCAAAGGCCCCATAAGTGAAGCAACAAGCGCCAAGCACAAGAGGAAGATAGACCCTTATGCCCTAAGTATAGATAAGTACACGAGGGAGAATGCTTGGCAAGGACTAATGTATGCTTCAGATATGGAATAGAGGGCCATAAGAGTCCTAAATGTCTCAAGAGGGAAAAACGAGGTAACAAACCGCAAATGAGCAAGCTAAGAACGAAAAGTAGAACTAGCAAGGCCAAGAGGCACCCAAAGAAGGTAAGGATGTACCATAGTTAGGGAAGCCAAGAGTCTTGATCAAGTAGAAAAAGGTACGCCTCTAACCTTGACTTTTTAACTCATGTATTTTGCATAGAAACCCATGTAGATGCCAAGTTAAGTGGTTTGAAGGTTTCCTTCAAAGGAACCTAAGACTCTAAAGGACCATAAGGTTATTAAGGAAGATAACCTAAGATAAGAACAAGGAAAACTCAAAGGATAAGAAACCTATGAAGGACTTAAGCCCCTAACGACCCATTGATAAGCCTTATATAAGAAGGAAGAAGGGAAGTCTTCAAGATACAACCTTGAGGAACAAGATTTATTATGATAAGGCTTGATGAGAAAAGAAGATAAGTCCTAAGATATAAGTCAATGCAAGAAAGCTTAGTCATCTCAACATAGGACGTTGAGAAGATAATTGAGAGGAACTAATGCTGAAATAGGTACTTGGCCTCAAGATATAAATTAAGGACTAAGGCAACAAGGACAAGGATAAGCCGGAGCAGGGTAAGCCGAAAAAGAACCCCTAAGCAATTAAAAGAGCGGGGTTAAGTATAGACAACCCAACAATAAGGACGCAAGAAATTAAGGACAATGAACTTTCGAGGACGAAAGTTCTTAAGGGGGGAGAATTTGTAACACCCAAAAAATGAAAGAAATTAGATCCAACAAGAATAAGCCGCCTATGTAAGACCCAAATGATCAATAGGGGAGAAATTAAAGAATTAAGCAAGGATGATGATCTCAAACAAGTCATTCTTATACCCTAACAAGAGTCTAAGACCTCTCGAAAAAGGATTGGAAAGTAAAATTAAGTGAAAAGGCCAAAAAGGTAATTTTTCCAATTATTAAGGATCTTCCAAGATTGTTTGTTCCTTATCTAGAAGGAATTTCATGATACTCAAAGAAGGAAAAAATGACCAACATGGATGAAGGATTTTTAGAAAAATTATGGATTTTTCAAGAAAAATAATATTAAAATATTTGAAAAGTGTCAAATTACCATAATACCCCTAGAAGAATGGATAATTACGAAAATGCCCCTTTGTTCAGAATCCATCTATAGTGGCCATCTGAGAAATATCTCTCGACAGCCGTTGGATCTTCCCCAAATTTGGAGAAGATCTAGAAAATGGATAGATAATCACATCCAACGGCTGGTATTCAAAACTAAAGTCGGTAAACTCCTGATCGGAGCGAATTTTCTAATAAATTATCCAGAAGTTCAATCTCCGAATCACTACGATTCTGGAGCTTTCAATGTCAGTTTAAGCTCCTCCTATAAAGTCTGAAGTAGGGGCAAAAATATGGAACAAGACTCGAGCACCCATTCTAGAGTTATGAGCGTTTTGTTTGTGGGTATCGTACTCTTGGGTTTTTTCCAAATTCGAGGGCAATTCTCCACCATTCCTCTTCAAACTTATTCCTATAGTTTCTAAACAAAATTTTCCACAATTTCTATGAAGGAATCGAGAGCTGAAACGTCATAGAACAAGATACCCAAGAGATCGAAAATCTGACATTTCAGGTGAGTTACATACCGAGAATAATTTCTCGAAATTAAGGACCCACACTCAAAGACGTTCCTCCAAACCAATTTCTATTGCATGAGGAAAGGATATGGAAGAGGTTCCATAAAGAAATCGGGCCTTGAAAACTCCTAGAATCGGCTACCCGAGAAGAAATCCCCTGTTTTAGCTCCAGCGAGGCAAATGCATGTTACAAGTTATGCTTCAAGAAAATAAGAATCTTAGGAACTTACAAGATGAAGAATCAAGAACAAGCTATACAACTACCAAGACAAGAAGAATGCTAGGTACCACTCAAAGACGAGGACCAAAGTCCTTAGAGATGAAAATTCAAGAATGCTAGGTATTACACTAAGCATGTCTAAGTGTGGCCCATAACTCCAACCATGTGGTGCCTTCTAAGGAGGCCTTTTTCCTCTTCTAGGTGGGATGCCCTGCAACGTGTTTCCTTTGCAGGATGTCACGCTTGGCCTCGTTCCCCTCACCTAGATTAGATGCCATGCGCCATGTTATGATTTGCAGGATGCCATGTTCATGTATGCACCAATCATGCGACGTATATGGTCTATGTTAGATTAAGCGACCTTTATGGTCTATGCCATGTTCATACATGCATCGATCACATGACCTTTGTGGTCTATCATGGGGAGTAACCTATGGCCACGATGGAGTAAGAAGAGAGTAAGTTACCCTAGCCGTGAATCAAGAACCTTTCAAGACCTCCCACGGTACATCATGCTTATGACTTAGACTACGCTGCTTGGAACGTATGAAACCTTGAGCGTAGGTATTAAGACTGTGTTGCTTGGAACGCATGAAGCCTCGAACACAGGATGACAAGTTTATATCTAGTGCTGCAAGTCCTAAAGGGAATGTCTTGGAGAACAAATTAAGAAACATAACAAGAATTTACAACAAGAACATGAAAAGAAAAAAGTCTGGTAACTAGCATATCAAGGACACGATTAAGAGCCTACAAGTATGCTGCTTACCGAGTCTTATACTCATTCCTTATTCTCTATTTTTTTTTTCTTTAGGAAATAAGGAGCTGGTCGTGGTTAGGAGCGGACTCTAGAGCAGGTGCCATAGACAAACCTCACCCGTCGTCCTTCAACCCTTTTGTGTCGTCCCTTAACTAATGTTTTAACTGTTGTGTTGTGTTTTAAAATACTTTATATCATTTTTATTTTGATATAATGTTTGATATGTTTTAAGTTTTGGTTGTTTTATTTTGTTAAAATTTTACCCATCTTTTAGAGTCATCGAGTCAGCCCGGTCCTTACACATAACAACAAGAAAATTCTTTGAATACATCCTTTACAACTTTAATGACTTACTTAGAAGCATGTATCAATATTTTGTTGTTATTTTTATTTTGTTGTTTGCATACAATTTTGAATGATGTCCATGCATGCACCCTATAGGTATGAGTTTTATTAGGTAGAGTAATATATCATGCATTGTCGAATATGCAGTAGGGATCTTGTGGACAAGAATTATGAATCCAATGTAAAATGCTTTACTTTGTTAAATAAAACAGTAAGGCAAGAGGTGTATTTATTAAGAAAGTTTATTACAACTGTGAGTTAATAAACTTGACCTAGCAAAAGAAGTTATTAACCAACAGCAATTTTAGGATAATTGTTTAGAAGTTATTCGCTTGAATAGAAATATGGAAATTGTTAGTCTTTAATTAGTAAGATTTGTTAGTACTGGCTTGATGAGAAAGTTTAGAAACTTGATGATAAAATTTAGGAGATGATTTGTGCTTTCTCCGCTATAAATACTCATGATATGTATGTTATTTTCACAACAACAAAGAGAATTGAAAAGCATGAGAGCTTAAGGTTCCTCTATTCAAAGCTCTCTCCTCTCAAGTTGTTCTTCCTGCTTAAGTTATTTGTTTCGACATATTTCAATCGTGGGTTATTTCCAACATTTGGTATCAGAGCTCCCAGGATGCTGAAACAAATGTCCTCACCATGTAAAGTCACGGGAGGAGAAGTGACAACGATAAAGAGTGGAAAGGAGGGGAGTGCAACGCTCCAATACTCGTTACTCACGAAGAGTAACTACGCAGCACGATCGATAAAGATTCATGTTGACTTATATGCACAAGGCGTGTGGGATGCCGTCGAGCATTGTGACATTGAGGAGCGTAAGGACAGGATAACTCTTGACGCAATCTACCAAGCGAAGAGGACATTCTTCTCATGTTGGAAGAGAAGGACTCAACAAAGGTAGCGTGGGAGACACTGCAAACAATCATGTGGGCGTAGAACATGTCAAGAAAGAAAAGGTGCAGACCTAGAAGAGTGAGTTCGAGACTATCCATGAATGATGGTGAGTCAATAGATGACTTTGCCATGAATTTGACGACGATCGTCAGCGAAATCTGTTCATTAGGCGACATGGTGGAGGAGATCTCCATTGTTAAGAAGTTCCTTCAAGCAGTTCCCCCAAGATTCATGTAGATTGTTACCTGCATTGAGTAGTTCGGTGACCTCAAGAACATGTCGGTTGAGGAGGTCGTTGCTCATCTTATGGTCAATGAGGAGAGACTTCATGGCTACAAGGAGAAAGAGGAGGATAAATGTTGACTCTGGTAATTCGGAAGACAGTGTCGACGAAAAATTGGCCGAAGGTTTCTTCGAAGGAAAAATTAGCGGAAGTAAAAGAAGAGAGAGTGAGAGATTCGCTGATAATGCTGAAGACTCGATGTTTTTATTTTACTTCAGTTGAACGGTTTAAATAACAAATCTAATTACAAAAATAGAAAAACCAATTATACAAAAATAGAAGTAACTAAATTGCCCAAACAATGGCTCCTAGAATCACGCTTTTCCATTCGCTTTAATTCAGATGTAACTAAATAAGGAATGGCTTTTATTTAACA
>NW_019646608.1:0-11066 GCF_002806865.2 Cucurbita pepo subsp. pepo
GTTCTCTTGGGCCGTGCCACTGGCCGCCGTGGAACTTCTATGGTAGTACGAGAGACGGCGGCACGTGAACTTGAAGAGCGCCGCATCGATTGGGGCTACTCCAAGCCGGTTGTGGCGGTTGACATTGCGTGGAATTTGGCTTTCGTTTTCGTTTCGTTGGGTGTGCTTATTCACTCGGTCGATGAAAAACCCAATACGCCAATTCGGCTTTGGATTTTAGTTTATGTGGCTCAGTGTTTGGTGCACTCTGTGCTTGTGTGGTTAGAGTTTAGAAGGAGGAATGCGAGGAGGGCTATGGATATGGAGACGCCGCAACACCCGCAACCTGATATTGACGGATATTTTTCTAATGAAAGCAATGACGAAGATGGTAGCCCGAGGAGTCTGTCCGGGTGAGTAAAATTTCAGTCCTCTCTGCTAAGATCAAGTTGTGATGGTCTTGAGTCCGAACTTTGGTTCTATTTGCTGAAATTCGATATGGGTTTGACCTCTATTTGATAGAATTTTTTCATTTGCTTATCAAAATGGCTTTTCTGACTTTAATTTTGTGTTCATTGTATGGATGACCAGGCAATTTTGTGTTCATTTCTGGCTTCTTAAATGTTTAACCCTGCATTCTTTTTGGAATCATAAATATTTGCCGCTTCTGCGTGCTTTTCTATTAATATGAACAGAACAGTTAAATTCAAGGATAAAGTACAGTGATTTATGAATTCAGAAAAGATAGTGCAGGGGTTATATATAGATAGGATAAGAGACTGGAGAAATTTTCATTAGATCGAGCAAAGGAAGAAGGGTAACGAGAAATCAACCAAATCCCTTTTTCTTTAGATTAAGAAAAATCCATTACATACTTTGATTAGTTCACAAATATAGCATTAATTATCTTCTTCCCTTTCCATAACTAAAAATTGAATTAGACCCTTTCTGCAATTTTCTGTTTTACTTTCACCTTCAATTCTTTCCAACACCTATTTATGGTCCCATCTTCAATTGAATTTGTTATCGTATCTTGCTTCAGTTATAAATTACTGATTTGATGATTTTTAAGTTGGTAGCATGTCATTGACTTGGTGGTATGGATGTGCAGTGTTGCCAGAAGATGTGAGACCGTGAACACCTTGGTATCGTTACTTTGGTGGTTGCTTGGCTTTTATTGGGTCATGGCTGGTGGTAACCTCCTCCTGCAGAATGCTCCATCTTTATACTGGTATGATTTTGAACCGTCGTGGTGCTGGCTGCATATCCTTCTTATGTTTTTATTATAAAGGAAAAATGTATTTTTTTTTTCTTTTGATTGCTTGTAATGTGTTTCACATTGAAGGAAATCTGTCAACATTTTCCTGTTCTTCCCCCTCCATCATTGAAGCTCTGATTATTCTAGTCATTTCATGAATCATTTTCTAGATGGCATTTGATGTTCAGTTTCCTTCATTCTCAAATGTCTTAAATTCCTTCAAAATTAACCTGGGGGTGGTAAGCAGGTTGATTTTTGGCCCATAAGGACTGATGAAATTTATTCAAGTCAACCTTCTCAGACTAATTTTCAGCTTTTCACTTTAGCAATTCAAAATGCCTAATAAGTATTGTTCAGGTCGACATTACTGACTCATTTTCAGATAGTGTCAATGGCTTTTTAAGTTTCAGCTTGCACCCTTTAACTAACTAGCTTTTATGTGATTTTTACAATTTTGAAGTGGCCAATGAATTCCACTCTTCCTTTGGGGGGATAGCACTTCTTATCCCGTAGTCTTGACTATTGTTTTCATTTGGTTATGTTATAAAATGTAATAATAGTTCCCCTAATTGTTAATTATACTTTTAGTTAGTCCCTCCCTCAAAAGCTCTTTTAATTAATAAGCTAATAAAATTTCTGACATGGAATCAGTAATGAGCAAACATGTCCTTCCTTCTTCCGTTGCTGAAAATCAAATGGCTTTGGCAGCAAATAGACCAATTCTGTATGCTTATCTGATTGCAAATGAAGTAATTGATGTTTGGAATTTATCTCATAAGGAAGGTGTTGTCCTTAAACTAGATTTGGAGAAAGCTTTTGATAAAGTAGATTGGGATTTTCTGGATGTGATTTTACTGGCAAAAGGTTTTGGGCACAGATGGAGGAAACGGTTGTATCTCTATTGTCAGGTTTTTTATTATTATTAATGGGCTACTTAAAGGTAAAATCATTCTGACATGGGGTATTAGACAATAGGATCCTCTTTCTCCTTTCTTTTCATTTTGGTTTCTGATTGTCTCGGTCACATGTCATCACATGATGCTGGTTCGGGAAGAATTTTGACTTATTTGGTTGGTAAATCTCTTGTTCGATTAACAACTTTAAGATGATGATACTCTATAATTCTTGGTTTTTGTTTCGAAAATGTAAAATTTTGAGGGTTCATCGAAATGATTGAATTGGATTGGTTGACGACAATGTTTGGATGTAGACATGGGTCTTCTCCTTCTACTTATCTTGGTGTTCCGTTGGGTGGTAATGCGAAGACTTTCCTTTTTTGGCAGCCTGTATTTGAAAAAATTCATCATAAGTTACATAGTTGGAAATATGCCTTCATTTCGAAAGGTGGTCTCCATACCCTTATTCATGCCACTCTTTCTAATGTGCCTACTTATTACCCTTCTTTATTCAAATTACCATCTAAGGTTGCTAAAACTCTGGACAAGCTGCTTAGAGGCTTTTTTTGGGAAGGTTCTAGAGGAGATGGTGGAATGCATAACATTAATTAGGAGAAGAGACTGCTCCCTCAACTTTCAAGGAAGTTAGGTATTGGTCATTTTTCAGGTTCAAAATTTGTCTCCATTATGGAAATGGATTTGGAGGTTTCTGGATGAAAAAGATTCACTTTGTCACTATATCATTGTTGGTAAATTCTATCAATCAAAGGATATTGGTTTGTGACCTAAGGCTGTTATGAGGGATTGTTTTAAATAACCGTGGTGTGCTATTTCTTCTACTTTTGACCTTATTGGCAATCGCGTCCAGAGATGTATTGGAAATGGTATTCACACTGCTTTTTGGCATGATTCTTGGCTAATTTGTTGGAAGATTGCTATGGCTTTTCCTAAACTTTTTTGGTTAACAAATAGGCCTCATGCTACAGTAGCTCAATTATGGAATAGTTCAAATGCCGCTTGGGATTTGGGGCTTCAACGCAATCCTACTGATTCGGAGGTTATTGAATTGGCTTATCTCTCCAATCGTCTATTGGTCATTACCTTACAACCTGTTAATGATTCTTGGGTTTGGCCACTTACCTCTTCAAAAATTGTCACTGTAAAGTCTATCATGAGTGATCTAGTGCATGACATTAGCCCTAAATCGAACCACCTTTACTCGGTGGTTTGGATAGATGTTTATCCTAAGAAAATTAAAATTTTCCTATGGGAGCTTAGTCATGGTACTATCAATAAAGCTGATCGTTTACAAAGGAGGATGCTTCATTTTGTCTTATCACAACATCCTATTATGTTATGTGTTGTTCCAGTTCAGAATTTTCTTGTCATCCATTCGTTCATTGCCTTTTTTCTTCACAATTTTGTGCAACTTTGCTTGATGCTTTTGGATGGTCCATGGGCTTACCAAACACCATTCAGAGCTCTTGGATTTGGTTTTCGTGGGACATCCTTTTCATGTTGTCAAAAAGATTGTTTGGCTTGCTATTAATCGAGTTTTCTTTTGGTATATAATGGTGTGAAAGAAATGGGAGAATCTTTAGGTTCTCTTTCTCATCTTTTGGTAGTTTCTTGGATTTGATTCGTTTTCATTCTTTGTATTTTTGCAAGAATAAACACCCTTTTTGTGACTATAGGATTTCAACTTCAATTTCCCATTGGAGAACGTTTTTGTAATCATCTATTGATGTTTGGAGTTTTTATAAGCTTCCTTTATTTCATTTAACATTGAAATTGTTTCTTTCTAAAAAAAACCCCTGTAATGAGCATAAAGGAAGTTCCGGGTTTTTTTTTTTTTTTCCTCTGTTTTAAAATGAAGGAACTACCCCAGTCATGAATCTGGTGATTCAAGCTTGGAGTGTTTGATGGTAACCTCTGGATAAAACTTAATGATGTAGGGCAGCTACTTGTTGGAATAATCATGGGAAAACCCTGTGTTTTTTATGTTGGATTGCTATGTTCCTTCATTTTGTTCTGTTTTTCAGATTAGGCTTTGGTAGCCGTTACTCTTGATTTGTTTCAAGCTTGTTATTAGGCTCTTACAAGTAATTATTAGCTTTAGTCCAACTAGCCGTCGACTGGTTGTTAGAGCTAGTATGTAAGTTTTAAACCGAATCTTTTAATAGAACTTCTTTTCATCGGGGTAGATGTAGATGATGAGCATAATACAAGGATTTGGAACCTTCATATCCTGGTTCTTTTTAAAAAACAGAAGGGATCCAATCAAATTTGAAGTGCTTTTATTAGTATTATTTGGTTGGGAGGGGGCATGCAGATTTTTGTATATCATTTATCTGTTCCAAATTCAAATTAAAGACTTTCATGGTTTCTAATTCTGAGTTCTTGCAGGCTGGCTGTCGTATTTCTGGCATTTGATGTGTTCTTTGCCATCTTTTGTGTTGTTTTGGCATGTTTGATTGGAATAGCTCTCTGTTGCTGCTTGCCTTGCATTATAGCTATTCTTTATGCTGTTGCAGGCCAGGTAAGAGGAAATCCCGGTTTTCATGGTTGCTAAAGAGATGTTAGGCAGAATGAAGGCACATGAAACCTGCTAACTTCTTTCTTTCCTTTTTCCCTTCACATGAATCTCAGCAGGAAGGTGCAACTGAGGCAGATTTAAGTACTCTTTCTAAGTATAGATATCAAGTATCCAACAATCCTTCTCCCGGGGACGGGTTGATGGTTCCAATAGAAACAAGCAGCCGATACTTGACGACTGAACATGTTCTATTACGAGAGGATGCGGTAAAGTTAATTGTTTTATCGTTCTTTATAAGTTTGTGTTCCTGTTAGTCACACTTCTTCCGTATCATACATCTAATGTGTACATATAGAGATAGAACTAAATAGATAATGTGTGTACGGTAGGTAGAAGGAAATCTAAAGGTCACTACAGTTTGGGAACAGAGTAGGGACTGAATTTATAATTTAACGCAAGAAAGTGTGAGATCCCACATTAGTTGGAAAGGGGAACGAAGCATTCCTCGTAAGGGTATGGAAACCTCTCCCTAGTAAACATGTTGTAAAAAACCTTGAGGGGAAGCCTAGAAGGAAAAGTCCAAAGAAGAAATATCTGCAAGCGGCGGGCTTGGGTTGTTACTAGGAAGTATTCAATTAGATAACCATCATGATCTTTCTCTTCTTTCTTGAACCAATTTCATCTAAAAACTCAATGTTTATGCATAATCTTTGTGCTCTTCCTTTCAGGAGTGTTGTATATGTCTTAGTTCATACGAGGACGGAGTCGAGCTTCATGCTCTTCCCTGTAATCACCATTTTCATTACGCGTGTAGCACAAAATGGCTGAAGATGAATGCAACCTGCCCTCTGTGCAAGTATAACATATTAAAAAACTGTGAACCCGTGTAACGCTGTAGATGAAACGATGCAACGAGTTCCTGGTATGTTTGCCATCCTTGTATCTACATATAGATCAGTTCATCCTGGTTGATCTCTGTTGTATGTAATCAGTCAACTGATGTGATCTGTAGCAACAATTATGAATATCTTTTTAGTCAATGTGTTCAGATTATGAGTTTAAAATTTATGATTCAACTTCTATCATTCTCTTCCCATTTATTATTGGCTGAATATATGATCAAGCCTAACATCTGGGTACCCTTTTCAATTGATTCCCTATTATGCATTGAGCTTCATAGACTTTGAATATTAGAATCGACACCTTGAATTATAAAAGGTAGTTCACACATTGAAATTTCAGGTCTTTATGCATTTTAATTCGTAATAATTTACATGTTATTAAAAAAAAAGGTTAAGAGTTTCTGATGTTTTTGAAATATTTCAGTGAATTGATGTTTTAGTAGAAGATTTAAAAGAAAGCGAAGAAAATTCAAAGGTAAGGATGAAAATACACTGAACCAAGTGTTCCAACTCCTGCGCTTTCCTAATAAATACAGAATATACAATCAAATTTACTCTTCTATCACAAAACGAGTCCTACCGAGCACGAGGACGTCGCCCTCCTGATCTACATTATCATATATTTATATAACTATGTCCAGGAAAACCGTCATTCCGGGCTCGAAACTGCCGAAAGGGTTCTACAAGGCATATATCTTCTCGAGGTCAGAGTTATAGTCATCGTCATCAGATATGTTAACCGAGTGAGGCCACGAGAATGACTTGCCTCCACTTGCCCGTCTGATTCGTCTTTGAGAGTCACTGCAAAAGATTCCAAAATGTTGTCGAAAAACCAGGTAGCACATGCTTGCAAGAGTTGCAACAAGAATTGGAACTCCGACAAGAGTGATGGCGAGAGCCATCCATGTTTCATGCCCTACGACAACATAAGCAATCGATATGAAAGCCCCAGAGGTGCAAGCACAAGCAGCCCACATTAGCTTGTTTACAACTGATACAACCTGCTTTTGAGCCGTTGTGTCCCATGCTACCAATGTAATTTGAACCACAACAACAGCTAAAGATATGAACAGAGATATAGTGTTCAGAAGGCAAAATACTTGGAATCCCATATTATCGGCTATATTCGCCTTCCCGACGTCTTTTCCTTTCTGTATATACTGACCCGGCAAGTTGAAGATGGCCAGGAATGCAATGGATGCAAAAAGAACAGCCACAACTGTGATGGAATTTGTGGTATTCTGAACAGCCTCTCTGTGGAGCTTCTTAAGTTCTTTGACAATGCCAGAAACTCTCCGACGTGTCTTTTCGTTTTGGATAAGTTGCGAGTGAACCTCGTGCTTTATGTCACTGACTGTCCGTTTGAGCTCCATTGCTTCATCAACTTGGCCAACATGCCTAGCATATTTGGCACCAGCTTCAGCCAATGCTTCTTTAATCTCCAGTGAAAACTCACTGTATTGCAGTTTGTCAGCCAAGTCCATAGCGGTTTCGTGTTGACTATTGATCGCATTAACATCGAGCGATGTAAAGCTCAGCAAAAGGCTTACAATCTGAAAAACAACAAACGAAGGCAGGCATGAATCAGCAACAAAACAACTCATGGTTTCAGCAGTAAATTGAATCACACAAGGGATTCACAATAAATAGATAAATTAACTGTGTTGTGAAGGCTCTATGTAAGCTACTTCTAATATATCAATCTAATTTCAGAGCTACTTATGTTATACCTCTGACCGACACTTTCTAGTTGCTATATGCAAGGCAGTATTTCCCATCCTGTCTCGTTCGTTCAATATAGACGCATCGCCGTGCAATAGCTCCTCGACTGCTGCAGTGCTCTGACCTTTCACAGCCATGTGAAGTGCAGTCTGGGACTTCTTATCCTTAATTGCAACTATTCCAGGATCACGATCAATAAGCGTTTTAACAATTCGAAGGAGACCGTACCTAGCTACATTATGCAGAGCTGTCTTTCCATTCTTTCTTACGATTCTCACTGTACCGACATCGGCATCTAAGATAGCATTAACTACTTCCAAATGGTCCTGTACAGCAGCTGAATAGAGAGGGCTTGTATTTGAGGAGTCACATGACCGGCAAAGCTCTGGCCAAATGCCCAAAAGCTCTTTTACAATACCTGAAACAAGTGAACGTTTAACTCCCCAGATATTTAAAGCAAGATATATCAGTAGGAGGTAAACCTTTTCGACTTTTGATGGACAATTAATCAACAAAATGAGCCTACATGACTATCTCTAATAATCAACAAAAGAGGAAGAACATAGCCTAAATCCTTAACCTTTCAGATCATCCTGAATTCAATCACAATAAACACTCAGAACTAAAGCAAGATCATGAAAGATCAATAAGCTAAACGAATGAAAAAATTGCAGTAAGGTGAAATTTAGACTTCTTTTTCTCAGATAATTGAATAAAACCCAAATGAGAAGCAAAACTCATAATGGTCTAAAAAGGGAAGGGAGAAATTATGGTAACTTCGGTTCTGCAGAACTTTTTCAGAAAAATAGAAGCACCAACCAAAAAGGAACTAAAAAATTGATCCCTGAAATTCCTTTTTAGGCATGTTCTTGTGTTCTTGTGTTCTTGTGTTCTTGTGTTTTGTACCATGTCAGTTGTCTGAGGCTCTAAATATACTTAGACTGCTTCAGAGACCATATTAGGATTTAGCTCTCTAAAGAAATTGTATTCATATTTCACTAAAAAAGCAAGTAAAGCAGAAGTACATGGTTTCTCAATCTGGTGAATGGTTCGAACTTCGAAGCTCTTCAACCATGTATGACTTTTAGCACTTCAAACTAAAATTAGAAAAAGCTTTCCCAGAGCAGTCATCAGTCAATGATTGGCAACAGTGATAGCAAATTACTATCTGAATTCATCAAGTCAAGATCCACAGAAAGACGAAAAATCAACCAATTTCTCAAAACCCAATTGGAAACAAAACAGTAAGAAGAGAGAAATTAAGTCAAAGTGAAACAAAAATTTGATAGCAAAAATACCTAGATGGCCACGCTTAGCAGCAACATGAAAAGGGTGCAAATCAGATTTGGACCTAATCTTCAGGATCTGGACAGTCGAAAATTGAAGCAAATAGCTAAAAACCTCCTCAAGATTATTCTCAGCCGCCATGTACAGAGCCGTCTCCCCAGCATCGTTCTGCATCGCCATCAGATCGGTGATCCAAGAACCCTCGGCCTGTTCATCTCCGGCAAGCTTATCCAAAACCCGTTTGATGGCCTCGAGGTCCCCAGATCGAACGACGGAGAAGAACGATTGATGGGTGATGAATCGCAGAGCCTTGGATTCCATCATCCAACCCTTAATCTTCAGAACCCACCAAGAACTCGAAAACTAAAATTGGGGTAGAGAGTTCTTAACTTCGCTTCCCCTTTTTCCCCCTAGCGATTCGATTGGGAGAGAAGAATTTAATGGAGCTATGATCAGTACAGCAACCCATTATGCACACAGTAAAGAAGTGGTAAATTGTGGAGGGGGAGACTGTTTTGTTTGTTTGCTGCCGCGAATTTCGTCCTCATCGCCAAGGAACATTTACGAGATCATTACAATGGATTGAGCTGAGAGACAGCTGAGAATCTGTCGGCTCTCGGTTCAAATTATTCTTCGTTCTCTTCCCCTGCGCCGCATTATCATCTGTTTTACTTCATCTTGAAGAAAGGATTTTATATAGATTTTAAATATGAAAACAAAAAATTAGAATTTAATATTTATAAAGATTTCTACTAACCTATGAATATACTCGCAAATAAACATTAAAAACATCATGTTTGGAAAGAAAAAAAAAACGTCTTTAAAATACCATATCGAAACCACTATCATATGCACGTGTTATGGTCTCTACTTGAGATGTCGTCGTGAGCCGCACAAAGGTGTCTTACCTTTACCTGAAATAAAAGTATCATACGACATGAGTATTTTAAAAGATATTCAGTAGGTGACCTTAGTATTGAGATTAGGGAATGCAAACAAATGTAACTCATGATCTAAGGACGTATCGTTAAAACCATCATAGGGTTGGCTTCCATTCCGGACAAATTAGATGTGTAGTACTTCCTTACCCACGATCCACACGCATGAGCGTGGATCCCCAGGCAATTCGCACCCCCCATGGACCCATCGTAGTCGAGCTAGCTGTTTGTAGCAATGTTTTGAGGTTAGCATACCCCCGAGTACAATACGAGCCATGATCATCATCATCATCGTAGTGTAGGTATCCGTACTCATCATCTAAAATGAGGAAGTAACATGATGTATATGTACACACAAAATGCATGAGATCCTTATAGTTTTTATGTTTAAATCATTTTTATGACACAATCGACTCATCCATCCACATATTACTATAAGTAACAACATGTTTACGTTAACTTTCATAAATTCATCATCATTAACATTAACTAGGATTGTGTCTTGAAAAAATCATGGTCTTAATGAATCGTGACATTTAATACATATACATTATCTTAATATAGAATACTCTCATATTAAATCATCTCATTTGTTACCTTGTCATGTTATCATGCATCATCATCATATAATGTTATCATGTAACATCATCGTATAACATCAGCATATAACCTAGTCACATCATCATATATCATAATCTCATCATTGTATAATACAGTCACATCATCATATAATATAAATCATAAATGACACATGCAAGGGCTAGTGGACACGTATCGTCATACATAAAACAAGTCTTCCAATCGAGCCGATGGTAAGACCACTTACTTGGTTGGCCTTAGCCGGCGTTTTCTTTAAACTCGAGTACATTTGAATTCAGTCCCTTAAAGTTGGCTAATGGATCAGTACCAACAATTATTCAGCCGAATCCGGATTCACAGATCTCGTCTTCCTTACCTAACAGCCTCGCGAAATTTCTTCAACATTCTCTCTCTTTCCGAATCATTTTCTGACCATACTTTTCGTCGTCCTTCGCCCTCCGTAGCCTTTCGTTCATCGTTTCGTTCACTCCCACGACATAATACACTTTTGTATGTACGTGTAGCATTTTTTTTAATTTTATATTTAATAAAATGATTAGTCTTAAATTTTTATTGAATATGTCACAAATCTGTACGCGTTTTTGAAAATGGAAAATTAAGGTTTGAAATCTAAATTCTAAAACTTTAAGCACTAATTAATTAAATAAGTAATAGTTTAAGAAGAAAAAGTTGAATTATTTTGTGAAGTAACATGATAGAATAGCAATTAGCATTATTTGTATGTAATGTGTGTTATGCATGTGATGATTTGATGAATCCTTTCTGGGATAGATATCATTTATTTTATTTTTTATTTCAATAATTATAAAATAAAATAATTTATTTCATTTATTATTATAATAAAGATCTCAATAGTAAGTATTGTTTTCTAAGATCAAAATGGCTACAAATCATTATCAAATTACTATATATATATATATGTTAAAAAGAAAAAAAAAAAAAAAAAAA
>NW_019646608.1:14482-25829 GCF_002806865.2 Cucurbita pepo subsp. pepo
CCATGGTAACAAAAGATGGGTAACACACAACCTTCGTGACAAACTACTTTAGACTAATTTCGTTTGAATCGGGCAAAGAAGACAGTGTCAAGTCGAATCCGGATCTAAACTTACCCAGTAGGTGCAGCACATGACCCATGTCTGATTACGCATACCCTCGACCCACGCACACGCCCACAATCCACTTCAGCCAATAGAAGACGCTCGCGGCCCAACCACGTTACACGCCCCAGCTAGTGACCAGCGTGCCCGAGAAGACACCCTAACTTGTTCGATGACTTGCGCACGGCCGCTGTGGTTCGAATCGCTAGCTCTAGCGGCTGGAGAGTAGTTATTCAACTTGGGTCTTGAATTTTGGCATTATTTCCTACATTTTTTACCCTCTCGAAGCTGATTTTGACCTTATGGAAGGCAATTAAGGTTAGTATAAGCTTCATTTATTTAGTTTAGGTAGTTATGTAAGATGTATGACTTTTGAAAGAATTAGGTGGATATTTCTAATATGATAGACCTCCACTTAGGTTGACACAAATTTCAAGAGACAAATCAATACAATCTAAAAAATAAGATAGAACGTCGGCTAAGACCAACCAAGTAAGTAGCTTTACTATCAATATAGTTTGAATAGTTGTGTTATGTATGATGACATGTGCGTAGCAGTCCCGCACATGTCTCATATGTTTGATTTGTTTATTGTGTGAATGATATGATATGTTGAATGCTATTATATGATATGTGGTATGACATGATGTGTTGTACGATATGACATGTTGTAGATGTCATATTATGGCTTGATGATTTATGATAAGCTATGTGCTATGACATGTTGTGACATATATGACATGCAATGAAATGCTTTGAGATAAGAAGATTTATGACATACAACCACGTGGCATGTTTTAAAGGCTATGCTATAAATGAAATGAAATTGATAAAAAAAAAAACAAGGAGGTGGTGTCTTGCATGATTTATTTACTATTAAAAATGTTGGGACCTCGTGCATAAGTGTATATCACATGCATCGAGATATTTCCCCTTATGATTGACTATGGACGGATACGGTATGAAAAGGGAAATGATCATAATGTTTAACATGATGCTACGATGGTCGCTATTTCTTTTGGGTGTCCGACTACAGCACCAGGGACACTAGCCCGACTAGTACGAGGCCTAGGGGGTGTGCGAATCGCCTAATGGATCCATATTCTCCCATATGGACTGTGTGTAGAATAGTAAATATACATCCGATGACCTTAACCGAAAAGCTCCCTAAGAGAATACAATTTAAAATGATAGGTCTCATTCACATTATACGTGTGTGTGCATTCCCTAACCTCAATAGTGGGTCACTTAACCTCAATATTGGGGTCACTTAGTATTTATTATATTTCAAGTAAAGGCAAAACACCCTTATACAGTTGACAGCGTCATCAGACTAAAGACCATGAAACCTGCCTAGGGTAGTTGCATTTATTTTCTCGTATATCTTAGGTTAGTATACATTCACTTTTAAAATTTTCCTTTGTTTCATTTTAATTTACTTTAAATGTTTCATTTGTTTTACTTTAAAACTCTTATCTAAACGTAGAAGTCCATGACGTCGTTTTATGAAATTAGTTTAAAGAAATGTTTCCCCACAAAAATATTATATCATGTATATAGTAGCAGTACTAGTTCTCTTTGAGAATCAAATTCGTTACAGTTGGTATCAGATTTCTAGGTTATAAATTCGTTAGACGAGCCTACAAGGTAGGCTTGACATGTTCCATGGTCACATCGTTGATGTCCCGTCGCTTTCAAGTATGCCATGTGTGAGATAAAAAAAGAATTAGGGTAAATGCCACTAATTAAGATGTTATTGTTGCTTGGTTGTTGTCAAATGTAACTCGGGATTGAATTTGTTACCTTTGACGGTATTATTGTTGATTGAGTTCTATGTTTATTGATATGATTTACTTAAAAATAATTATATGTTGGTTTTAGAATCATGCCACATAGAGGTCATGGAAGGGGACGTCGAGGAAGGGGGCAACCCCTATTAAAGGAGATAGTAACTCGAATTGACACAGCGGCGCCACCCAAAGAGCACAGGCAGCTGAAATAGACCCCACGATGAACTTGATGTGGGAATCATTTCAGGCTACGATGCAAACATTGTTGACCACCCAGCAAGCCAACAGTATGCAGTCCACACGGGAAGCGAAGTATCTATTGGATTTCAAGCGGTATGATCCTGCACCTTTAGTGGAACCTCCGGAGATCCAACCGAGGCACATCGGTGACTCACGTTAATGGAGACAATTTTCTTGTTAATGAATTGCCCGAACGATCAGAATGTGTCTCGAATTTAAAATAGTTCATGAACCAACCAAAATTAATAAATGTTTACATATTTGAATCTTGCTCGAATCAGTTCATAATAAGTTCGCTTGAATCAGTTCATAATAAGTTCGCTCGAATCAGTCATTTGATCACGTGAATATCATAAACAAATCATCTGCCATTCAAATTAAAACATTTGTTTAGGTATATTTGATATAATTTAACGAATTTTCTTTTTTCCAATAAACGAGTTTTTGTTACCCGATTCCGAATTTTACACAGTAACACACCGGAGGAAGCATTGTTGAGAGCAAAACATGGCGGCTTCGAGGATAGCAGTGGCTTCCGTATCGTTAACCCATTTCCGGCCACTATCATCCGCCTCCATGGCCTCTGTTTCTCCTTCTTTGTCATCCAGGCTGGTTCCACATCCACCGGACCTTATCAAGTGGGTCCGCAGAGAAGGCGGATTCGTCCACCAGTCTCTCAAGATTGCTCAAGATGGCGATACTGGCCTTGGACTTCTTGCTTCTGACCACATCCCGAAAGGTTCCGAACTCATTGTTCTTCCTCACAATCTTCCACTACGGTTTGATTCGCCGGAAACTGGCGATACTGAGGAGGCTGACTCCGTTCTTGTCAATTTGGCTCGCCAAGTTCCTGGTATTACTTGTCTTTCATCTGAAATACCTCAATTGAGCCGCTTTTTTTGCTTGTTTTGTATTACAGTTTTATGCATTTGAGATGAATTGCTTGTTGTGATATTTTTGGTTCTCGCATTTTCACTTTGGCTTGTATTGATTTTTGTACTCTGAATTTCGATTATCGGGTTTGTGAGCAATTTGTATCATTATTGTTTCATTTAATGACCTTACAAATTACTGTGCTTCGTTTCATTATTTATTTATAAATTGAGGAAATAGGAACCTGGTAATTCAATAAGATGACCTATTTGTTGTTCATATCCATGGTAATGGCACAAGTGATTGAAATTTTAAGTTTTGGATTGTTTGAAAACTGTTGAGATGAAATGAAAAGCTCAAGAATTACATGAAAACCCCTTTGTTTCGAATATAGGAGAAGAATTTACCACCATCAAAATCGATATAAGTAGAGCAGTTTTGATAGAAATTAACAAGTTTGCATAAGAAATTGACAAAAGTGATATTAAAATAATAAAATCCTTAATATTTCCCTGCTCATATTACTAACAGTAGTCTGCCCCCCAAAATTCTATGTAACACTTGTAATGTAGCCTTTTTGAGTAGAGCATAGTAGTTTTTGGACATCCCACACTATAATTTAATACCTTCTAACAAAGCTTTTGCTGCTCCTTATGCTCGACTGTATGCTCCGTGGAGGAGGTTTGGTTTCTCATTCTTTAGGTTGCTTAATCGTTTGATTTTCATTGACTGATTGTGAGATATCCATTCTAAATTTTTCTTGGATATCAATTTTTAGTGCATACATACAAGTTGTTTTGTTGATTTTTGAAAATAAATTTTCATTGAATGTTTTTGAACATGAAGCTGTATTCTGGTGAAGATTTTAAGATAATTCATAAGATTCTTGTTTTCTATTCTATTTATAACCAACGAAAACAAAGATTCGAAACTACAATTCTAATTGGTTAAAGGCTTTGAGTGATATAATATACTCAAATTGGATGTCATTATTTTTTCTTCTCTCAAGTTCAATCTTAGTAAGAGGGTTTCATGGGTGCCAGATTCAGAGCGTTTTACATTGTAATGGCTAAAGGCCAATACTTGCTCCTATTCAATATTATAACAGTAAAAAAATAATAATAATAATAAAAAAAACTGGACCTGCTTATGTTTCCCTCTTTTTAACTCAAATATCTTCTAACCTCAATAATTCCGTATCTTTTTTTCTTTACCTATGGTCATTACCTGCCAAATGCAAAGCTCGATATATTTTGATGTAAAAACTCATACTACATAGAAATTCTATACTTGATAGAGGCTGATAACCTCATTTTTTATCACATTAGGCTTTATGTATTCTTAATCTGAATTAGAATAAATTGGACACTGAAGTATTTGGCAGAGGAACTTTGGTCCATGAAATTGGGTTTGAAGCTTCTGAAAGAAAGGGCAAAAGTTGGATCCTTCTGGTGGCCGTATATTGGCAATCTCCCTGAAGTTTTCAGTGTTCCCATATTTTTTCCTGGAGATGACATAAAGAACTTGCAGTATGCTCCTCTTCTTCACCAGGTCAGTTGTTAGATTGAAAGCCAATGCGTGATGCTGTAATCAACCAATGATAAAGATATAGTTAAGGTTATTTGTTTTGTTGTTTGAGAAGAAAAATCCTTTCAGATGTCGATCTTTCTTATACTTCCAACTAACTTTTCATTGATACCAAATGAAGTCTGCTCATGCTGAAGATTGAGGTGCTTATCAGGTAAACAAAAGGTGTCGCTTCCTCCTTGATTTTGATAAAGAAGTTAAACGTACTCTTGATAGCGTAAAGCCTGAAGATCACCCTTTTGGTGGCCAAACTGTTGATGCATCATCTCTTGGATGGGCAATGGCAGCAGTCTCGTCAAGGGCATTTCGTTTATATGGTAAAAATCTTACGGTTGGTACTACTAACAGTGTCCCCATGATGCTCCCTCTCATTGATATGTGCAACCATAGCTTTCATTCAAATGCACGTATAGTCCAGGAACAAGATGCAGGATCCATGAAGTTGAAAGTGAAGGTGAAATTTTCTGTTGTGCTAACTATTGATGGAAAGTTAGCTGTTCTTGCCATGTTAATCCGTTCTCTATATTCTTAACCGGGCAACTTTTGTTTGCTTTGGAACCAGGTTGTAGCAGAGACTGAAATTGAAGGAAACGTTCCTCTAACACTAAATTATGGCTGTCTGGACAATGACCTCTTCCTGCTTGATTATGGATTTGTGATAGCATCAAATCAATACGATCATATTGAGCTCAAATACGATGAAGCTCTCTTAGAGGCTGCTAGCACTGTTGCTGGGATTTCTTCAGAAAATTTTTCTTCCCCTGCTCCATGGCAAAAACTTGTCTTAACCAAGTTAAATCTACATGGCGAAGCTGCTCTTCTTAAGGTTTTGATTCTACTCAACTTTATTTCTCTACCTCTTATTAGTTTTTTTTCGGTGAAAACAATGATCCACTGGAACAATGTATTTGCTGTCACTAAAATCCATATCAACAAAAATTGCTTTATTTTATTTTCCCCGATTCTTGGTTCTCAAGACCATATTACTTTTTTGTTTCACAAATGAGAAACAGCCAATCTCCCGGAAAGAAAAAAGAAAATATATCACTTCTTCTCGGCAGTATGAAGATTTTCGTCAAATGGGGAAATTTAAACATACTTTGGTGGTCATGATGTCTCAGTTTGAAATGTTTAACGTACATATATCACGACTTGAATTAAAAGAAGAAAGGGAAAAATAGTTCAACCATCTCATAGTTAGAACCTAACCTCTTTTCTAGAAAGAACTGAAAAATAAATTTAGTATATGCTTCTGAGATATTTAGTGTTGAACGATAAATTATATTGTTCCTTTTCCAACTCGTCCTAGTGAGTTGAATTAAAATTATATGCTGTAAGTGTAAATTATTAAATTGTCCTGTGCAGCTACACAAATGAATAGGGTGATAAGTTTTTTTACTTCTTTTTCCTTAAATCAATTTCTGATTTTGTTCATTTGCCTGATAGGTGTGCATCGGTGGTCCAGAAATAATTGATGGCCGCTTATTGGCTGCTTTAAGAGTGCTTCTCTCGGTTGATGAAGAAATGGTACAGAAACATGACTTGGACGTGCTCAAATCTTTGTCAGCTGAAGCACCTCTTGGTGTTGCAAACGAAATAGCAACATTACGTACGATAATCGCTTTATGTGTGATTGCATTGGGGCACTTCCCAACCAAGATAATGGAGGACGAAGCACTTTTGAAGAAGTGCGAAAGAGAATCGTCGAAATTGGCAATTCAGTTCAGAATTCAAAAGAAATCAGTTATCATAGATGTGATGAGCAACCTAACAAGAAGAGTGAAGCTGCTTCAATCTAAGGCGGTCTCTCAGGGTTGAAAATGATGGTATAATGATATACTATCTCTGCCTTATTATCAATTGTCTCATTATGAATATAGAATTTACCTTTCTCTCCATTTGTTTGTTATTTTCATAGCACCTCTTTAATGTTCCTTTGTTATGCCCCTATACAATTCTTTTATGGTCATGCTAGTGAAAAATAAAATTTAGGGAAAATATCTGATCAAAAACTACCTTCAAAGAATCCACACAATACACTTAGGTTCTTTTTCATAATGATTTCATTTTTAAACTAAAAACGCAGTTTGGATTTTGAAAACTTCTTTCAAAGGTAGATGACAAAACAAAACAAAAAAAAACTCGTCAGTGTTGGTAGTATTTCTTAGCTTAATTTTCAAAATCAAAAACAAAAAACCAGGGACTTGGTCAATTGGAATGCAGGAATTCTGGGACTCTAGGGCTGTTACAATTTCTATAATTTAAGCTATTTGACATCACTTATTTCTCTTTTGTAAGCTTATCATCTACCTTCTACTTTATGTGGCATTGTGATAATATAATCTGGATCATAAATTTCTTATGCTTGGTCTATGTCCAACCTTTTTGTATTTCCTTTTTCCTAGGCAAAGCTGAGACGAAAGAAAAACTTCAATGGTAAAGAATTTAAACGAATCGGTTGGAGTTGAAGCCATAAAAAAACTTGGAATGTTCTGTCATCTCAGAATTTCTACTCCTGTTGCACATTTTTTTCTTTTTTTTTGCAGAGACCCATTTTAAAAAAGATGATGCCAGTGGCAGCATGTCATAGCTACCACCTCAGATTCCTAAAGGTGTGTTTATTAAGACTTGCATGCTTTTACATAAAAGAATATCTGTGTTTATGGTTACTCTTGCTACATGCCACAAGGAATAAGTTAGCTCATCAAATTCCTGAAGGCGTGGAATTTGCACTTTGATTGAAACCTGCATGCTTTGGCATAACAAAATTCAACCATTACTGTGTGTGTGTGTGTGTGTGCGCCTCTCTCTCTCTCTCTCTAGACAAGACACATGACATAAAGCTCGAGGAATAACTTAGAAACTTATTAGCAAAGCCAATTAGATGCTCATGGAGTCTTTCTGGAGAACACTTTATAGTATTCAAAGAGCATCAATTGATTAAAAGATTCCTGAGAAACATACTTTTAGTGTGCATGTGTAAAATGTAAGTGGGTATGATTCTGAGAATATGAACAAGTTGAGTTTGGCTCATAGGTCTGCTGCTGTTCTCCTTTTAGAAATATTCAAAGTGATCTTTTATTCTCCTCTTTTTGGGTGAAGTTTGTTCTTTATGTGAATACGAGCAATGAGGACCCAAGATTCTTTGGATCAAAGGGTTGGAATGAAGGCATCATTAGCTGATGATTGAAGAACAGGTATTTAGGGATTAAGGGACATTTACAAGTTTTTTGAGTGGATGGGAAGGAAAGCTGTTGGAAGCATTCAATGATGTTTGTATAATAACGGGAAGATTACAGGTTTGACTAACCTTATGGTTCACAATGTTTAAAACAACATTTTTTTTTCTTGAAATTTTGAAAAAAATAAATGATTTTAGTCTCTGCTATCAAAATTTTCATTAACTAGAAGATAGAAAGCTTTTGAAACTTTTTCTTTAGGTTTTAATTTTCAAGTTGACATGAATTAATATATGAAATTGTTGTAATATGTTGATTTTTTATTTTTGAAATAATTGTTTAAAACATTTTATGCTTTCAATTATATTTTATATTTTATTTACACAATTTTTTTTTTCTTTCTAACACAGATAAGTAAACCTTATGTTTGGATAATTATTTATAGAAAGTAATTTTAAATATAGAATGGAAAATAATATTCTTTTTGGAATTATTTAAAAAATAAATATGATCGCTTAATATCACTATTTTTTAAGAATATTTATTAAACATAAAAAAAGAAAGAAAAAGAGAAATTTATCCGTGCACTCGATAAGAGATCTAGCTCAAAATAATAATAATAATAATAATAATTGTCATCTCAATCATTTAATTTCAACATATTCCCTTATTAATTTTAATAAAAACAAAATATCAATATTTTCATGCAATATTCTTTTAGTAAACCTTAAAATTTAGATATTATGTCAATTTGGACATAATTTAGTGATTAAAACATTAAATTATCATCATTCAATTACATTCTTTAGCTTTGATGAACTAAAAAACAAACAAATTAAATGAAATGAAGGGAAATAATATTGAATCTTAAATTTTAAAAATTTAGAAATTGAAACCGTTCTTTTCAATAAATTAAATTTATTATAAGAATTGTTTCTCCTTTGATAAGAAATGACTTAAAAAGTGAAAAAAAATATATATATATAAAAGGCAATCAAAATCAAATAAAATTTTAATTAGTCATCCTATGCAAAATTTAGAAAGTAGGTATCAAAATTAAACGTGTAGTTTAGAATTATTAATTATTATTTCAGTCACTAGATATTCAATTTAATTAATTTTAAACATAATTTTTTTAGCATTTTGGTATTTCTAGTTTTTATTTTTTATATAAACAGAATCCTACTTTTTAAGTCCATAAAAGCAACAAAATATAGAATAAAAATAAACTATATATTTTAAGACATCACATTCCATGCAATTTTCTTAAAACAATTTTGAAGCGCTAAAAAATGGTAAATCTAATAATAATAATAATAATAATAATAATTTTTAATCATCGTATGCTGCTGTTCTCCTTTTAGAAATATTCAAAGTGATCTTTTATTCTCCTCTTTTTGGGTGAAGTTTGTTCTTTATGTGAATACGAGCAATGAGGACCCAAGATTCTTTGGATCAAAGGGTTGGAATGAAGGCATCATTAGCTGATGATTGAAGAACAGGTATTTAGGGATTAAGGGACATTTACAAGTTTTTTGAGTGGATGGGAAGGAAAGCTGTTGGAAGCATTCAATGATGTTTGTATAATAACGGGAAGATTACAGGTTTGACTAACCTTATGGTTCACAATGTTTAAAACAACATTTTTTTTTAATGCACGTGTTATGGTCTCTACTTGAGATGTCGTCGTGAGCCGCACAAAGGTGTCTTACCTTTACCTGAAATAAAAGTATCATACGACATGAGTATTTTAAAAGATATTCAGTAGGTGACCTTAGTATTGAGATTAGGGAATGCAAACAAATGTAACTCATGATCTAAGGACGTATCGTTAAAACCATCATAGGGTTGGCTTCCATTCCGGACAAATTAGATGTGTAGTACTTCCTTACCCACGATCCACACGCATGAGCGTGGATCCCCAGGCAATTCGCACCCCCCATGGACCCATCGTAGTCGAGCTAGCTGTTTGTAGCAATGTTTTGAGGTTAGCATACCCCCGAGTACAATACGAGCCATGATCATCATCATCATCGTAGTGTAGGTATCCGTACTCATCATCTAAAATGAGGAAGTAACATGATGTATATGTACACACAAAATGCATGAGATCCTTATAGTTTTTATGTTTAAATCATTTTTATGACACAATCGACTCATCCATCCACATATTACTATAAGTAACAACATGTTTACGTTAACTTTCATAAATTCATCATCATTAACATTAACTAGGATTGTGTCTTGAAAAAATCATGGTCTTAATGAATCGTGACATTTAATACATATACATTATCTTAATATAGAATACTCTCATATTAAATCATCTCATTTGTTACCTTGTCATGTTATCATGCATCATCATCATATAATGTTATCATGTAACATCATCGTATAACATCAGCATATAACCTAGTCACATCATCATATATCATAATCTCATCATTGTATAATACAGTCACATCATCATATAATATAAATCATAAATGACACATGCAAGGGCTAGTGGACACGTATCGTCATACATAAAACAAGTCTTCCAATCGAGCCGATGGTAAGACCACTTACTTGGTTGGCCTTAGCCGGCGTTTTCTTTAAACTCGAGTACATTTGAATTCAGTCCCTTAAAGTTGGCTAATGGATCAGTACCAACAATTATTCAGCCGAATCCGGATTCACAGATCTCGTCTTCCTTACCTAACAGCCTCGCGAAATTTCTTCAACATTCTCTCTCTTTCCGAATCATTTTCTGACCATACTTTTCGTCGTCCTTCGCCCTCCGTAGCCTTTCGTTCATCGTTTCGTTCACTCCCACGACATAATACACTTTTGTATGTACGTGTAGCATTTTTTTTAATTTTATATTTAATAAAATGATTAGTCTTAAATTTTTATTGAATATGTCACAAATCTGTACGCGTTTTTGAAAATGGAAAATTAAGGTTTGAAATCTAAATTCTAAAACTTTAAGCACTAATTAATTAAATAAGTAATAGTTTAAGAAGAAAAAGTTGAATTATTTTGTGAAGTAACATGATAGAATAGCAATTAGCATTATTTGTATGTAATGTGTGTTATGCATGTGATGATTTGATGAATCCTTTCTGGGATAGATATCATTTATTTTATTTTTTATTTCAATAATTATAAAATAAAATAATTTATTTCATTTATTATTATAATAAAGATCTCAATAGTAAGTATTGTTTTCTAAGATCAAAATGGCTACAAATCATTATCAAATTACTATATATATATATATGTTAAAAAGAAAAAAAAAAAAAAAAAAAAAAATTNAAGTCTCACACACATCCATGATTGACATAGTATTTTGTCGCTCTAAGTTCTAAGTTCGTCAACAGAATCAATCAATCTTACGATATTGCATCCGATATATTTCATTAATCATAAGTAATGGTTCAAACGTGTTTTTGCATAATATCAATAAGAGATTTGTAGAAAGGAGTAAATAAATATTGAAGTGGACATTATGCACTTGTTACCTAATAAATTAAAAGGACCAAACAAAGTGAACACCAGGTAAAATAATTCATAATCTTTTTCAAATGCTAGTTC
>NW_019646608.1:30023-34467 GCF_002806865.2 Cucurbita pepo subsp. pepo
ATTATACGTGTGTGTGCATTCCCTAACCTCAATAGTGGGTCACTTAACCTCAATATTGGGGTCACTTAGTATTTATTATATTTCAAGTAAAGGCAAAACACCCTTATACAGTTGACAGCGTCATCAGACTAAAGACCATGAAACCTGCCTAGGGTAGTTGCATTTATTTTCTCGTATATCTTAGGTTAGTATACATTCACTTTTAAAATTTTCCTTTGTTTCATTTTAATTTACTTTAAATGTTTCATTTGTTTTACTTTAAAACTCTTATCTAAACGTAGAAGTCCATGACGTCGTTTTATGAAATTAGTTTAAAGAAATGTTTCCCCACAAAAATATTATATCATGTATATAGTAGCAGTACTAGTTCTCTTTGAGAATCAAATTCGTTACAGTTGGTATCAGATTTCTAGGTTATAAATTCGTTAGACGAGCCTACAAGGTAGGCTTGACATGTTCCATGGTCACATCGTTGATGTCCCGTCGCTTTCAAGTATGCCATGTGTGAGATAAAAAAAGAATTAGGGTAAATGCCACTAATTAAGATGTTATTGTTGCTTGGTTGTTGTCAAATGTAACTCGGGATTGAATTTGTTACCTTTGACGGTATTATTGTTGATTGAGTTCTATGTTTATTGATATGATTTACTTAAAAATAATTATATGTTGGTTTTAGAATCATGCCACATAGAGGTCATGGAAGGGGACGTCGAGGAAGGGGGCAACCCCTATTAAAGGAGATAGTAACTCGAATTGACACAGCGGCGCCACCCAAAGAGCACAGGCAGCTGAAATAGACCCCACGATGAACTTGATGTGGGAATCATTTCAGGCTACGATGCAAACATTGTTGACCACCCAGCAAGCCAACAGTATGCAGTCCACGCGGGAAGCGAAGTATCTATTGGATTTCAAGCGGTATGATCCTGCACCTTTAGTGGAACCTCCGGAGATCCAACCGAGGCACATCGGTGACTCACGTTAATGGAGACAATTTTCTTGTTAATGAATTGCCCGAACGATCAGAATGTGTCTCGAATTTAAAATAGTTCATGAACCAACCAAAATTAATAAATGTTTACATATTTGAATCTTGCTCGAATCAGTTCATAATAAGTTCGCTTGAATCAGTTCATAATANTGAATTGCCCGAACGATCAGAATGTGTCTCGAATTTAAAATAATTCATGAACTAACCAAAATCAATAAAAGTTTACTTATTTGAATCTCGCTCAAATCAGTTCATAACAAGTTCGCTCGAATCAGTCATTTGATCACGTGAATATCATAAACAAATCATCTGCCATTCAAATTAAAACATTTGTTTAGGTATATTTGATATAATTTAACGAATTTTCTTTTTTCCAATAAACGAGTTTTTGTTACCCGATTCCGAATTTTACACAGTAACACACCGGAGGANTGATATAATTTAACGAATTTTCTTTTTTCCAATAAACGAGTTTTTGTTACCCGATTCCGATTTTGTACACAGTAAGACACGGGAGGGAAGCATTGTTGAGAGCAAAACATGGCGGCTTCGAGGATAGCAGTGGCTTCCGTATCGTTAACCCATTTCCGGCCACTATCATCCGCCTCCATGGCCTCTGTTTCTCCTTCTTTGTCATCCAGGCTGGTTCCACATCCACCGGACCTTATCAAGTGGGTCCGCAGAGAAGGCGGATTCGTCCACCAGTCTCTCAAGATTGCTCAAGATGGCGATACTGGCCTTGGACTTCTTGCTTCTGACCACATCCCGAAAGGTTCCGAACTCATTGTTCTTCCTCACAATCTTCCACTACGGTTTGATTCGCCGGAAACTGGCGATACTGAGGAGGCTGACTCCGTTCTTGTCAATTTGGCTCGCCAAGTTCCTGGTATTACTTGTCTTTCATCTGAAATACCTCAATTGAGCCGCTTTTTTTGCTTGTTTTGTATTACAGTTTTATGCATTTGAGATGAATTGCTTGTTGTGATATTTTTGGTTCTCGCATTTTCACTTTGGCTTGTATTGATTTTTGTACTCTGAATTTCGATTATCGGGTTTGTGAGCAATTTGTATCATTATTGTTTCATTTAATGACCTTACAAATTACTGTGCTTCGTTTCATTATTTATTTATAAATTGAGGAAATAGGAACCTGGTAATTCAATAAGATGACCTATTTGTTGTTCATATCCATGGTAATGGCACAAGTGATTGAAATTTTAAGTTTTGGATTGTTTGAAAACTGTTGAGATGAAATGAAAAGCTCAAGAATNAAGTGATTGAAATTTTAAGTTTTGGATTGTTTGAAAACTGTTGGGATGAAATGAAAAGCTCAAGATTTACATGAAAACCCCTTTGTTTCGAATATAGGAGAAGAATTTACCACCATCAAAATCGATATAAGTAGAGCAGTTTTGATAGAAATTAACAAGTTTGCATAAGAAATTGACAAAAGTGATATTAAAATAATAAAATCCTTAATATTTCCCTGCTCATATTACTAACAGTAGTCTGCCCCCCAAAATTCTATGTAACACTTGTAATGTAGCCTTTTTGAGTAGAGCATAGTAGTTTTTGGACATCCCACACTATAATTTAATACCTTCTAACAAAGCTTTTGCTGCTCCTTATGCTCGACTGTATGCTCCGTGGAGGAGGTTTGGTTTCTCATTCTTTAGGTTGCTTAATCGTTTGATTTTCATTGACTGATTGTGAGATATCCATTCTAAATTTTTCTTGGATATCAATTTTTAGTGCATACATACAAGTTGTTTTGTTGATTTTTGAAAATAGATTTTCATTGAATGTTTTTGAACATGAAGCTGTATTCTGGTGAAGATTTTAAGATAATTCATAAGATTCTTGTTTTCTATTCTATTTATAACCAACGAAAACAAAGATTCGAAACTACAATTCTAATTGGTTAAAGGCTTTGAGTGATATAATATACTCAAATTGGATGTCATTATTTTTTCTTCTCTCAAGTTCAATCTTAGTAAGAGGGTTTCATGGGTGCCAGATTCAGAGCGTTTTACATTGTAATGGCTAAAGGCCAATACTTGCTCCTATTCAATATTATAACAGTAAAAAAATAATAATAATAATANGGCCAGTACTTACTCCTATTCAATATTATAACAGTAAAAAAAAAATAATAATAAAAAAAAAACTGGACCTGCTTATGTTTCCCTCTTTTTAACTCAAATATCTTCTAACCTCAATAATTCCGTATCTTTTTTTCTTTACCTATGGTCATTACCTGCCAAATGCAAAGCTCGATATATTTTGATGTAAAAACTCATACTACATAGAAATTCTATACTTGATAGAGGCTGATAACCTCATTTTTTATCACATTAGGCTTTATGTATTCTTAATCTGAATTAGAATAAATTGGACACTGAAGTATTTGGCAGAGGAACTTTGGTCCATGAAATTGGGTTTGAAGCTTCTGAAAGAAAGGGCAAAAGTTGGATCCTTCTGGTGGCCGTATATTGGCAATCTCCCTGAAGTTTTCAGTGTTCCCATATTTTTTCCTGGAGATGACATAAAGAACTTGCAGTATGCTCCTCTTCTTCACCAGGTCAGTTGTTAGATTGAAAGCCAATGCGTGATGCTGTAATCAACCAATGATAAAGATATAGTTAAGGTTATTTGTTTTGTTGTTTGAGAAGAAAAATCCTTTCAGATGTCGATCTTTCTTATACTTCCAACTAACTTTTCATTGATACCAAATGAAGTCTGCTCATGCTGAAGATTGAGGTGCTTATCAGGTAAACAAAAGGTGTCGCTTCCTCCTTGATTTTGATAAAGAAGTTAAACGTACTCTTGATAGCGTAAAGCCTGAAGATCACCCTTTTGGTGGCCAAACTGTTGATGCATCATCTCTTGGATGGGCAATGGCAGCAGTCTCGTCAAGGGCATTTCGTTTATATGGTAAAAATCTTACGGTTGGTACTACTAACAGTGTCCCCATGATGCTCCCTCTCATTGATATGTGCAACCATAGCTTTCATTCAAATGCACGTATAGTCCAGGAACAAGATGCAGGATCCATGAAGTTGAAAGTGAAGGTGAAATTTTCTGTTGTGCTAACTATTGATGGAAAGTTAGCTGTTCTTGCCATGTTAATCCGTTCTCTATATTCTTAACCGGGCAACTTTTGTTTGCTTTGGAACCAGGTTGTAGCAGAGACTGAAATTGAAGGAAACGTTCCTCTAACACTAAATTATGGCTGTCTGGACAATGACCTCTTCCTGCTTGATTATGGATTTGTGATAGCATCAAATCAATACGATCATATTGAGCTCAAATACGATGAAGCTCTCTTAGAGGCTGCTAGCACTGTTGCTGGGATTTCTTCAGAAAATTTTTCTTCCCCTGCTCCATGGCAAAAACTTGTCTTAACCAAGTTAAATCTACATGGCGAAGCTGCTCTTCTTAAGGTTTTGATTC
>NW_019646608.1:39270-41034 GCF_002806865.2 Cucurbita pepo subsp. pepo
ACCTCATGCATTTTTGTGTGTTATATGCATCGAAATACTTTACTATTATGATTAGTACGGACGTGTACCTTACGACTTACCACATTTATGTTTGTCCTGAAATTATGCCGGCCTTTTCCCTCAATGGTGTCCAACAGCCATTAGCGAGTGCTAGCTCGACAAGCTAGGCCACGAGTACATTATTGGCTCGGATGGAAGACTTGTCTTATGTATTACACACACGTCATTTATGCTTATGTGCTATAATGATGATAATGTGAGCTAGTATGATGTGATGAAGATGATATAATAATATGGTGATAATACGATGACATGATAATGATGATGATATGATGACGATGATACATAATAACATGATGGCATAAGATGCATGATGATAATATGACTTAATATGACGATATTCCATATTAAGATGATATGCATATACCAAATGTCATGATGCATTATGATAATGAGTTTTTCTAAGATACAATCCTAAATGATGTTAATGATGATGAATATATGAAGGTCGATGTATGCATGTTACATAGAGTAATATGTGAATGATGTACAGGATTGTGTCATAAGAATATTCTGAGGATGAAAACTATAGGAACCTCATGCATATTGTGTGTTCATTTACATCAGATTATTCCTTATTTATGATGATGAGTATGGACATGTACACTATTTATGATGATTATAATCATCATGCCTTACATAATATTTGAGGGTTTGTTGAACTTCGGACGTCTGGCTATACACGACTAACCTGACTATGATGGGCCCAGAAGGTGGGAACCGTCTGGAGACTCACGCTCGCATGTGTGGGTTGTGTGTAGAGAAGTACTACACATCCATTCTTGTTCAGACTGGAGGTCACCTCTATAATGGTTTTAATGATAAGTCCCTAGTTATTAGTTGCATAGGTTTACATTCTCTAACTCCAATAGTTGGGTCACTTGCGGAGTATTTCATAAAATTTTCAAGTCATGTGCTACTTCTATTTTTTTGGTAAACAGAAGACACCCTTCTACGGCCGACAACGAAATCGCAAGTAAAAACCATAACACATGCATATGATATAGTTGTATTTAAATTTTTAGACCTAGGTTAGTATACGAAGTTGTTAATTTTAATATTTACTTTTGTCTTATTTAATATTTCGAATATGTTGCTTTAAAGACTTTTACTTTAAACATATAAGTCTATGACGTTGTTTTACGATAATGTTTTAAATGTTTATATGTGCATAAGAGATGATATTATGAATATGGTAACGACTTTAGGTTAGTAGAAATCTAGGATCATTACAATAACACCGGGCGGTGTGCCAAGGACAGGACGTTGATCCTCAAAGGGGTGGACAAAAGCCTGTGTGGTCAAAAGATGGAATGAACTTGGAGGTTTGTCGAAGACGCCCACTGTTCAATTGTTGGCCGCGGTTCAGAAGGCGAAGGAGGGAACGTGTGGTCGCCAAAGGCCGGCTGCTGTAGTGGAGTCGACAGAAGAATGGTCGTCGTACGTGCGCCGGAGCGGTAGTCGACTGTCGTTTTGTGCTGCTGACAAAAGGTGTCACCATGGTCGCAGGCTTGCTGAANGTACATTATTGGCTCGGATGGAAGACTTGTCTTATGTATTACACACACGTCATTTATGCTTATGTGCTATAATGATGATAATGTGAGCTAGTATGATGTGATGAAGATGATATAATAATATGGTGATAATACGATGACATGATAATGATGATGATATGATGACGATGATACATAATAACATGAT
>NW_019646609.1:0-13653 GCF_002806865.2 Cucurbita pepo subsp. pepo
TTCATGAGTTTTATGTGGGAGTTGAATTTATATAAACATTAAAAGTTTAAAGATTATTGAGTTTTATGTGGTTATTGAACTAAAACAAATTAAAATCGGGTGAATACGAGTGCATACTACAATCGCACTGTGGGGTATGATTACATAATAGGACGTGTATGTGTGAAATCTCAAATCGGTTAGAGAGGAGAACGAAGCATTCCTTATAATGAAAATCTTTCCTTAGTAGACGTGTTTTTAAATTACGAGGCTGACGACGATACGTAGCGGGCCAAAGTGGATAATATCTACTAGTAGTGGGTTTTGAGCTATTACAAATGAGATCAGAGCCCAAGGATGTTGGGCTCTCGTAAGGGTGTGGAAAATCTTCTCTCTCTAGTAGACGTTGACCCTCCCATAAGAACGTGAAAACCTCCTCTCGACCTCCATAAGGGTGTGGAAACCTTCTCTCCCTAATAGATGCTGGCCCTCCCATAAGGATGTGGGAATCTCGTCTTCCTAGTCGACACCGACCCCATAAGGGTGTGGACACCTCCTCTCCCTAGTAGACGCTAACCCTCCCATAAGGATGTGGAAACATCCTCTCCCTAGCCTACTCTGGCTCCCATAAGGGTGTGGACACCTCCTCTCCCTAGTAGACGCTAGCCCCATAAGAGTGTGGACACCTCTTCTCCCTAGTAGACACTGGCCCTCTCATAAGGGTGTGGAAACTTCCTCTCCTCTCCCTAGTAGAGGTTGGCCCCATCAGAAGAGTGTGGACACCTCCTCTCCCTAGTAAACGTTGTCCCTCCCATAAGGGTGCGGAGACCTCCTCTCCCTAGTAGATGCTGGTCCCATAAGGATGTGGAAACCTCCTCTCCCGCTGACCCTCCCATAAGGATGTGGAAACCTCCTTTCCCTAGTAGACGCTGGCCTCCGTAAGGGTGTGGACACCTCCTCTCCCTACTAGACGCTGGCCCCATAATAATGTGGACATCTCCTCTCCCTATAGACGTTGGCCCTTCCATAAGGATGTGGAAACCTCCCCTCTCTAGTAGACGCTGGCCCCCATAAGGGTGTGGACACCTCCTCTCCTTAGTAGACACTGACCCTCCCATAATGATGTGGAAACCTCCTCTCCCTAGCAGACTCTGGCTCCCATAAGGTTGTGGACATCTCCTCTCCCTAGTAGACGTCGGCCCTCCCATAAGAATGTGGAAACCTCCCCTCCCTAATAGACGCTGGCCCCCATAAGGTGTGGACACCTCCTCTCCCTAGTAGACGTTGGTCCTCCCATAAGGATGTGGACACCTCATTTCCCTAGTGGACGCTGGCCCTCCCATAAGGATGTGGACACCTCCTCTCCCTAGTAGACACTGACCCTCTCATAAGGGTGTGGAAACTTCCTCTCCTCTCCCTAGTAAAGGCGGACCCCATAAGAAGAGTGTGGACACCTCCTCTCCCTAGTAAACGTTGGCACTCCCATAAGGGTGCGAAGACCTCCTCTCCCTAGTAGATGCTGGTCCCATAAGGGTATGGAAACCTCCTCTCCCTCGTAGACGCTGGNACCTCCTTTCCCTAGTAGACGCTGGCCTCCGTAAGGGTGTGGACACCTCCTCTCCCTACTAGACGCTGGCCCCATAATAATGTGGACATCTCCTCTCCCTATAGACGTTGGCCCTTCCATAAGGATGTGGAAACCTCCCCTCTCTAGTAGACGCTGGCCCCCATAAGGGTGTGGACACCTCCTCTCCTTAGTAGACACTGACCCTCCCATAATGATGTGGAAACCTCCTCTCCCTAGCAGACTCTGGCTCCCATAAGGTTGTGGACATCTCCTCTCCCTAGTAGACGTCGGCCCTCCCATAAGAATGTGGAAACCTCCCCTCCCTAATAGACGCTGGCCCCCATAAGGTGTGGACACCTCCTCTCCCTAGTAGACGTTGGTCCTCCCATAAGGATGTGGACACCTCATTTCCCTAGTGGACGCTGGCCCTCCCATAAGGATGTGGACACCTCCTCTCCCTAGTAGACACTGACCCTCTCATAAGGGTGTGGAAACTTCCTCTCCTCTCCCTAGTAAAGGCGGACCCCATAAGAAGAGTGTGGACACCTCCTCTCCCTAGTAAACGTTGGCACTCCCATAAGGGTGCGAAGACCTCCTCTCCCTAGTAGATGCTGGTCCCATAAGGGTATGGAAACCTCCTCTCCCTCGTAGACGCTGGCCCTCCCATAAAGATGTGGAAACCTCCTCTCCCTAGCAGATGCTGGCCCCCATAAGGGTGTGGACACATCTGTCCCTAATAGACGCTAACCCTCCCATAAGGATGTGAAAACCTCCTTTCCCTAGTAGACACTGGCCTCCATAAGAGTGTGGACACTTCCTCTCCCTAGTAGACGTTGGCCCTCCCATAAAGGTGTAGAAACCTCCTCTTCCTAGTAGACGCTGACCCCATAAGAGTGAACATCTCCTCTCCCTAGTAGACGCTTGCCCCATAAGAGTGTGGACACCTCCTCTCACTAATGTCCTCCCATAAGAGTGTGGAAACCTCCTCTCCCTAGTAAACGCTGGCCCCATAAGAGTGTGGACACCTCCTCTCCCTCGTAGATGTTGGGCCCCACATAAGGGTATGAAAACCTCATCTCTCTAGGAAACGCATTTTAAAACTGTGAACGTCATTAAACTTCAAATGTAGTCTTGTTAGACCAATTGAACTAATTGTAAAACAATCATTATAGTATTGAAGATGCTCTCAAGCTATATGGTGAGATGAGAGAGGAGAGAGAAGAAAAAGAACATAATAAATAAAAGAGAAAAGAGAAGACAAGGAAGAAGTGAGATAATTTAGGTGAAATTGTGAAATGGGTTTGATGTGTGAGTTATTTAGTGTTTAATTGATTGATTGTAGCCAAAATCTAGTAACGAAAAATCGGTGGTTTGTTAATCGAAAGATTCCTCACCGGTGGACTCTTGAACTTTTCTTCAACATTTCGTCTGTAAGTTTTCTTTCGATCTTTTACTGCTCGATTGTGCGGCTCTATTATTGTTTGTTTGATGCAACCTCAACCATTTCTCCGTAGGTTTTGATACGGATGCTCTGTTCTTGAGTCTTGCCTTGGAATCGATGGTAATTCCGAGTTTTTGGGGATTTTTATGATCTGGCACTGATTGCGCCTGTGTTTCGATCTGCTGACCTCGAAATGCCTGCTTAAGCTATCTCATGTCTTGATTCCTTCCAATCAGGTAAGGTTTGGCGGAATTTGAATGGAACCTAATGAATGCCCTCATTCGTCTTTGAACTTGCGAATATCTTAGCTATGATTGTATTGTTGAATTCAAATGACACTGGCTTGATAATTGGATAGGAAGTAGTTTAGATTTGTGGATGAGCTGAGCCCATTTTGGATTATTGTGAGCCATGTTTGTTTGCTGGGTTTTGGAAAAACACTGTGTGTTCTTAGTTTAACATTAGGGCCAAATTGTATCATCTCCACATTTTCAATCGGCAAGTCTATGAATGGCTGTATTAGATTAATTGCCTGCATCTCGAAAATATTTGTAACAGTGGGAGCTCAAGCCCACTGCTAGCATATGTTGTTCTCTTTTAGCTTTCCCTTCTAGGCTTCTCCTCAAGGTTTTAAAACGCGTCTACTGGGGAGAGGTTACCACACCCTTATAAGGCCAAACCTACCGTTCAAGGTTTTAAAATGCGTCTACTAGGGAGATGGTCCACTAGGGAGAGGTTCCACACCCTTATAAGGCCAAACCTACCATTCAAGGTTTTAAAACGCATCTACTAGGGAGATGGTCTACTAGGGAGAGGTTTCCACACCCTTATAAGGCCGAACCCACCGTTCAAGGTTTTAAAATGCGTCTACTAGGTAGATGGTCCACTAGGGAGAAGTTTCCACACCCTTATAAGGCCAAACCTACCATTCAAGGTTTTAAAACGCATCTACTAGGGAGATGGTCTACTAGGGAGAGGTTTCCACACCCTTATAAGGCCGAACCCACCGTTCAAGGTTTTAAAATGCGTCTACTAGGTAGATGGTCCACTAGGGAGAAGTTTCCACACCCTTATAAGGCCAAACCTACCATTCAAGGTTTTAAAACGCGTCTACTAGGGAGAGGTTTCCACACCCTTATAAGGCCAAACCACCGTTCAAGGTTTTAAAACGCGTCTAGTAGGAAGATGGTCTACTAGGGAGAGGTTTCCACACCCTTATAAGTCCAAACCCACCGCTTAAGATTTTAGAACGTGTCTACTAAGGAGAGGCTTCCACACCCTTATAAGACCAAACCCACCGCTAGCCGATATTGTCCTCTTTGAACTTTCCCTTCAGGGCTTCCCCTCAAGGTTTTAAAACGCGTATGTTAGGGAGAGGTTTTTACACCGTTATAAGGAATGCTTTGCTCCCCTCTCCAATTGATTTGAGATCTCACACTATTGTTTTGGAGCCACTTCTCTTTTCTTTGTCCAAGAAAGGAAGAAAGCCGTTGGTATGGATGAATTTTGATACAAATTATACTTTTAGCTTGGTATAGGTTTAATTTTAGAATTGATGTACTGCTAGTGATTGGTAAGATCGTAAGGAGAGTAATTTGATTGCAGTTTATTGAATGGGAGTCAGGCCGTAACACCTAAATCGTGGCTGTTTGAATTATGTAATGACAGATGAATCATGAACTTTCTATTATCTAGGTTTACTATGGCCTTTGTGGTTAAAACAGATCTGTAATCATTTTATTTTAGTTTATACGGGGATGATAATTTGAACCTTTGGACTCGAAAGGAGTTCATGACTTAACCATTAAGCTATATTCATGTTCGTGTAGCAAAAGTGTTTGAGTATTAGTTCCTAGAAAATTTGGGGGTGGGAGTGTCAATAAATGAGGGAAGGGTTAATACAAATCTGTGTAATTGTAAAAGGGTGGTTGTCATGTGCTAGGAATCACGAACCTCCATAATGGTATGATATTGTCCACTTCGACCATAAGCTCTCATGGCTTTGCATTTGCTTTTCCCAAAAGGCCTCGTACCAATTGAGATGTATTCCTTATAAAGCCATGATCATCCCATTCATTAGTTGATGTGGGACTCCCGCCCAACAATCCTCCCCTCGAACAAAGTCCACCATAGAGCCTCCCCTAAGGCCTATGGAGCCCTCGAACAACCTCCCCTTAATTGAGGCTCGACTCCCATCCTTTGTTCGACACTTAAATCACTTTTTTACTACACCTTTGAGGCTTACAACTTTTTTGTTTGACATTTGAGGATTTTATTGACATGGCTAAGTTAAGGGCACGACTCTGATACCATGTTTGGAATTATGAACTTCCACAATGGTATGATATTATCTACTTTGAGCATAAGCTCTCATGACTTTGTTTTTGGCTTTCCCAAAAGACCTCATACTAATGGAGATGTATTCTTTATTTATAACCCCATGATCATCTCCTTAATTAGTCTATATTGGACTCCCGCCCAACCATCCTCAACAACATGGTGATGTCTTCTCTAATGTTTCTAGATCCTGGAAAGTTATTGGATAGCTGCTTACTTCTGCCAGTCAAATCCATATATTCGCTCGATATAGTACTTGATTTAACAATGATAACTCTGGATATCCAATACGATAAAAAGGCTTTCCCCCCTCATATGCAAGCGCTCGTCGGTTTTATTGAAGTTGTCTAGTCTTTCACCCGTCTTTTGACCCTCCATTGATATTAGAATCAAATTCATGTTCTAGGCTTAGAACAAGAAGGTGGGTGGATTTTTGGTTAGCCCTTTACTGTATATTAGTATGGATCCATGCATATGAGGATGTGGGAAGGGAGGGACATAAAAGGGGCATTCTTTCCAGATGATTGCAATTTATCTTGTTTTTACCTGTTATTTCAATTTGCAACTTCTTCTTGTTGTAGGTTCTATTTGGCGTCTGCTACTGCAATGGATGGTAGCTTTCCCCAGGATTCAAAATCTCCCTTAACTGTTATGCCAACTAAAACACCAGATGGTGACCAACATTTTCTCTTGTATTTAATCGCTGGTATCTACTTTGGGCCTGACCTCAAAGGTGAAAGGCCATTGAAGTCAGTTCTGCAGAGGCTTGCTGCGGCATTGCCTCCCTATACTTCTGATCAACTTGCTGGATCTCAAATAAAGGTGGTGGAAGTAGAGCGCATCTTTTATTATGTTTTGAGGAAGGCTGATGAATCTCTTATTATGAAAACGTCTTTACTGCACCAGTTCTTCCAAGGGAAGTTCCCTGCGCAAGGACGAGATATTAGTTTTCCTCAGTTTCCTGATCTGTTTCCACCCGAACTCCATCCCCATTCTCGGTCCAAGAACTGGTATAGGTTTATCGAGAACCTTTCATTTATCCATAACCCAGATGTCAGCTATCTCAACTCTGAGGATGTTGAAAGGTTCAAGAGGCTAACAGGGCTCAATGACTTCCTTTTGGATAGAGACGCAGCAAGGTCGCACAATTTTTCGGTTCGTAAGGTCCCGCCCAATGTTGAATCTACAGATAATCATAATACATCAAATAAAGAGTTCTCTCCTCTTAAAGATGAGTTGCAATATGACTCTGTTCGTAGTGGTTCATATAATGGTAGCTTGACACCTCCTCAAACTAAATATGACTGTAATCTTGAGGAGAAGAAATTTGGTCCAGCAATGCTATTTCTTCCCAGACAACCATGTGAAGAAGATTGGGCGAGTCTCATAGCTGCTAACGATACAGGATTTGCATTGACTGGAACTGCAGCAATGGGGCACGTTGGACCGATAATTGGATTGATGGACATTGGGGAATGTGAAGACTCGTACTTGTTTCGTGTGTCGCTTCCTGGCGTTAAAAGAGATGGAAGTAAGTTTCTTTTGATGCTCTGAATCTTCTTATATAACTACTGCATCTGCTCAGTTTATCTTACAAGAGTATCCATCATTACCCATCCATGAGTCCTGTTTGAACATATCTTTTGGAAGTTACTTTGAAAGTTGATTTGTGACATCCCACGTTGGTTGGAGAGGAAACGAAGCATTCCTTATAAGGATGTGAAACCTCTCTCCAGTGGACGTGGTTTAGAACCTTGAAAAAAAGCTCAAAAGGAAAAACTCAAAGAAGACAATATCTGCTAGCGCGTTACATGATTCTACCGTTTGAAAATACATTTTCTTATTTTCTTACTTCTTGATTTGGTTAAGGTTTTCACATCTTAGGGGGGAAAAAATTGGTTTTGAGGAAATTGATGCATGAACCATTTCTTCCTCTCTATATATGAATCTTGTTGATAATATTTACTTCGATCATTGTTTTTCATTCATTTATTTTATTTAGTACCCACAAATGCGGTGTGGCATGTCGGGATTTAAGCCTCCAACCTCAAGGGAAGGAGTAGATGTTAATTACCACTTAGCTATGTTGACTTCTTTCAATTTTGAATTATTTCTTTTATTAACATTGTTAGTAAAATGTTGATATGAAACGTCTATTAGATAATATGTTTGACATGATATGTCTGATAAATGATAGAGACAATGTTTCGTTTTTGGTTGATAGATGGGATGAATATCACTTTAGTCGATCTAGCTGTCAACTTCAAGGACGTAACTGAGATCGTTTTAAATCAAATTTTACAACTTCAATCCTTTTTTCTTCCGTTCTTTTCTGTCATAAATTGACAAGACTTTTGATTCATTGTGATTCAGAGGAATTTAACTGTGAAGTTGAAAAGGATGGCAGAGTAGTGATACAAGGAGTTACAACAACAGGTGAAAGAACAGTGAAAAAGCATTCTCAAGTGTTTGAAATGGTAACCCACAACCTGTGCCCACCAGGAGAGTTTTCACTCTCATTTCAGCTACCTGGCCCCGTTGATCCTCAACAATTCTTAGTTAACTTTGGCATCGATGGGATTCTTGAAGGAGCTGTGATGAAAGAATTTCAGCCATGAATATTGGTAATTTACCTTCCTCCCTTTGATTCAATGGATAATAAAATAGATCCAATTCTCAATCTCCATAGAATGTACTTTACATAGCATCACCCCTTTCTTGTCTAGACTTCGTAGAGATCATTGAGCCAATATGAGCTGCTTCATTAGCTTAAACATAGGCATTCGAAGATTAGAACAGCATTAATGAACAAAGGTCAATGGACATTTGATTACGCTAAATTTAACTCTTTTTCTGATGAACTCATGGCTTGGAAAATGTTCAGTGTTCTTTAATGTTGTTGAGTAAAATGTTCAGTGTTCTTTAATGTTGTTGAGTAAGCTGATGCTAAAGCCTGTGTTAAACTTAGTTCAGAAATTACATATCAATGGAGAAGTTTGCTCATCTATATTCTTGTGGCAAGCGGTATCCAGACATGACCAATTTGTTTGCAAACATCTTCCCTGTCTTTGGCATGACATGCCAGTGCAGTGTTAAGTTAAACTCTTTACCTCTTAGATTGCTCCCCTGCATAAGGAGAAATACAACTTTGTCACTCTAGGATAAAGCTTATAATCATCATAGATTGGTTGGCAAAGTTGTGCTAAAGGATCGGAGGTGCGAACCTGATCGACGAACCGATACTTGTTTGAAGTATGGATTCGAAACTTGGCGCTATCTTTGGAGGGTATGATACTGTCCCAGAGTGATATCTGTAAATGAAATTCCGGAAATTTAGAAGGTCACGTCGAGGTTGCTGAAAGAGACGAAACTCAAAAGCAGGTTAGGAACATATTGTAATAGGAAATAGAGACAGACCTGATTCAAGGAGTTCTTTGGGGTTTCATATTCAGCAGCTAGAAACACAAAAACCTGTTGCACAAATGAAGGCAAGAAGCCACCAATGATCAGTGATCACCCTATGCAAAATGTGTTCGGCCTTGGGGAGAGGTAGCCGAATTAGGATCTAACTAGGCACGGACACAACACAAGAAATTTCAATCCTCAAAATGGGAAAGAAAGATGGAGGAAAATACAACTCTTTCAGTTGCTCTCTACATGGTGACTGTCCCTTTTAGGTGTTACCTTATCATATATTTGTCGTAGAGGTTCATTTCCTCGCTCAGTAAACGAGAAAGGGAGGAGGGCCTAGAATTTAAACCTGATTCCAAGCGAGCGAAATTGGAGAAAGAACATCGTCATCTAATCTAATTGCTCCTTAAAACACTATTAACTTCAAGCTAAACAAAGAAGTATGAGAAATGGGGGAGAATGACTTAGTAGTAATAGAGTCAGAGAGAATGGCTTAGCGTTTGGCGTGAACGTTAGGGTACTTTATGAGTTAAGTCTTTGCTAGAGTTGAGGAGCCTAATCATAGTTAACCAACCAGACCGCTAAGGACTGAGAACACAAGAAAGAAAGAGGAGAATAATAGGTTGCCACTGTACCTGCTTTGTATTCCATGTAAATAATGACTGCAAGTCTGCTGATATGTTTAAAGTCATGCTAACCTGCAACAAGAAGGCACATTCTAAGCTCATTAGCTGCTCTAGCAAAGAATCTCATTTACCCTTATCAACAACAAATATTGACTACTTTTCTTTGGTTATAGCGAGTTATTAAGCACATTGGTTGAAAAAAGTGCTGTGAAGAACTGAAGGAGGCCCTTTTTAAGGGTCTAAACCCACTGTTAGTAGATATTGTTCGCTTTGGCTTGTTACGTATAGTCGTTAGCCTCACGGTTTTTAAGACACGTCTGTTAGGGAGAGGTTTCTACCCCCTTATAAGGAATGTTTCGTCCCCTCTCCAACCAAGGTGGGATCTCACAATCCACCCTCCTTGAGGCCCAACGTCCTCGTTGACACATTGCCTGGTGTCTGTTTGGCTCTGATACCATTTGTAACAGCTACAGCCCACTGCTAGTAGATATTGTCCGCCTTAGCTCGTTATGTATCACCGTTAGTCTCACGATTTTTAAAACGCATGTGCTAAGGAGAGGTTTCCACACCCTTATAAGGAATCCTTTGTTCCTCCCTCCAACCCATGTGAAATATCACAATCCACCATCTTTTGAGGCCTAGAGTCTTCGCTGGCACACTGCCTATGTTTATTTGGCTCTGATACCATTTGTAACAACTCAAGCCCACCACTAGTAGATTTTGTCCATTTTGGCCCGTTATGTATCATCGTCAGCCTCACAATTTTTAAAAAGTGTCTGTTAGGGAGAGGTTTCCACACCCTTATAAGGAATCATTCGTTCCCCTCTCCAACCAACCTGGGACCTCACAATTCACCCTCCTTGAGGTCTAGCATCCTCGTTAACACATTGCCTTCTGTTTGGCTCTGATACCATTTGTAACAGCCCAATCCCACCGTTAGTAGATGTTGTCCGCTTTGGCCCATTACGTATCACCGTCAGCCTCGCGGTTTTAAAACGCGTCTACTAGGGAAAGGTTTCCACACCCTTGTACGGAAGGTTTCCTTCCCCTCTCCAACCGACGTCTACTAGGGAAAGGTTTCCACACCCTTATACGGAATGTTTCCTTCCCCTCTCCAACCGACGTGGGATCTCACACTAACCTATTGGGTCTTCTCCCCAGCCATTTTCAATCATTTTCAGCTACAAGAATCTCCCAATTCATCACAACAAAGAACAAACCATGAACTCCAAAAGATGGTAAATCTCAGCACGTTCTCAAAACGAAATCAACTACACAATCAACCTCAAAATCCCTCTCCTCACACAAATTTCCACAAACCCAAAGAGAAAAGCCAATGAAACCATACCTCATCGTTTCCATTAGGTTGATTCTGAAACCAATTGATACTCAAAACCTAATGTGTATCAAATCAAATCACCAAATGAGTATCAAAAACCAACCAAAATCCAAGAGAATTCAAGCCACAGATGGAAAAGGAAGAGAGAAAACAAAAACCCAGAAAGAGATAAGAGAGACCTGAACTTGTGCCGTGGGTGAAGGCGATTTAAGGGTATCAGAAAACGAAGCCAGACCACAAATGATAGCAAGTATGGTAGCCGCAAAGGTCACCAAAGCGTTGGCTCGATACCCAAATGAATGCATTCTTCAAATGGGTTCCTCGCAGCCAGAGAGGAGGAGGAGGAGAGAAAAAGAGAAGAAACAACGCGAGAGACTTGGAAAAGAAATGGAGTCTCGAACATCGCAGAAGGAATAAGAAACGTCGAATGATTTGGCAGTTTTGGGCTCTTTCATTGGAGGAGACACGTTCAAGGAACGGTGGTTACCCAACAAATCCATATTTTCAAATTTCCGAGCCACCTATTTATTTATTTATTATTATTTTTTATATAATCTTTATTAAAATATCATAAATTAATTTAATATATATATATATTGAAAATATTTATATTAAGTGAGATGGGACGAGGAATATAATCTCATTCTCAGTCAAAAATGTTCTTCATACTCTGTCTGAGTAGGATTCCAAGAGTATGGCCGAACATTTTTTAATTTTTTTTTAATTTTAATATTTATGATTTAAATAGATGTATTTGAATTTTAAGTTAAATTTAAAAATAAATAAACAAATTTTCTATTATGAAATCTAAGTTTTTAATTTAATTCGTTTGTTCGCCACCATAGTTTTAAAAACATACGTTTTGAGTTTTAAGTTTCAGAACCCGAGCAAGTACCAAAAGAACCTATACGTGGAATGAACGCTCTCGACAAGTTTTAATTATTTGTAATACTAATTTGCTATTAAAGGAGTTCGGGGTTTTGTAGACTAATAGTGGTCGAGTCAATCTCTTAAATTTAGTTTTGTTCGTTGATATCTTATCGATCTAACAAAGCTACTTTAAAAATTTAGGGGTATTTTGGAGATAAAGTAGAAATTTTAGGTGTTTTTTTTTTAATTATTGGTTAATTTAACCTAAATTCAATTTGAAATTTTGAATGGCAACGGCCAATTTCCCATTATACCCCTACTCCTCTATGTAAACATGCATTTCAATGGCCCATAATCCACTTTAACCAAAGCTGGGCCAAAACAATTATGAATTATTGGGCCTCTTTAAAAAACAATAATTAAAAATGAAAATAATAACTTTTAGATTTAAATATGATTTAAAAGCCTAAACGTTAAACGTCAATCTCACAGTTTTAAAACGTGTATACTAGAGAGAAGTTTCTACACCTGTATAGTAAATGTTTCGTTTTCCTCTCCAAACCGATGTGAGATTTCACAATCCACTTCCTTGGGGACCAGGGTTCTCGCTGGCACACCACTCGATATCTAGCACTGATACTAGTTATGTAACGGCCCAGACCCCCACCGCTAGTAGATATTGTCCTATTTGGACTTTCCCTTTCGGACTTTTCCTCAAGACTTATGTAACGTCCCCGCTGACACTCGTTTCTTTCTCCAATCGATGTGGGACCCTCGCCAAATTCACCCCCCTTCAGGGCCCAGCGTCCCCGCTGGCACTCGTTCCTTTCTTCAATCGATGTGGGACCCTGGCTAAATCCACCCCCCTTACTGACACACCGCCTCGTGTCTACTCCCCTTCGGGGAACAACCTCCTCGTTGGCACATAGTCCGGTGTTCAGCTCTGATACCATTTGTAACGACCCAGGTCCACCGCTACCAAATATTATCCTCTTTGGGCTTTCCCTTTCGGGCTTCCCCTCAAGGCTTTAAAACACGTCTGTTAGGAAAAGGTTTCCACACCCTTATAAAGGGTGTTTTGTTCTCCTCCCCCAACCAATATGGGATATCACACTCTAATATCAGTTGTAACAGCTCAAGCCTACTATAAACAAATATTGTCCACTTCGGCCCATTACGTATCGCCGTCAACCTCACGATTTTAAAACGCATCTACTAGAAATGTTTTACATATCCATAACAATACCGTGAGTGTTTTAGGACTGTTCCAAGATATATAGAAAATTCGAAACATTACACACCAATCAGTCAAAGAAAGATTCAACCGTTTAAAAAAAAAGTTAGAATCTTTATAATCCTTCCGTTCTCCAAATAAAACAAACAGTAATTTACCTTGGGGTAGATGTGAGCGGTTCGAGTCTCCTATGTTGATTAACACGTACCGCAATGATGATTTGACAATGTGAAATTACACAAATACCCTACAAAACCATGGTGGAAAGCCCTCATATATTAAAAAAATAAATGACCTTTTTGGAAAAAGTTAATTATTATTTTCATTGGGATCCAAAACCCTAATAGATTTGTTGGAAAAGTATGTCACATGGGTCTCTCTCCCTCTAGGCATTTCTCTCTCTAGATGTGTAAATTTTGTAATTTTGTTTAGGTTCAAAGAAACCCATAATGAAAATGTATTGATGTGACCAAAAAATGAAAAGGAATTCAATTTTATTTCAAAAGACATAATTATTGGTTTGTGCTTTATCACATTTTTCCTCTCTTTCTAGAAAAAAAAAAGACAAAATCTCGAGCAATTTAGTTTAGCTCGTAAGGGTTGTGTTGGATTATTAACAAGAAAAAAAAAATAATAACCCATTGACCTTATAGCCCGAGCATCTTAATCTAGCTCGTAAGAGTTGTGTTGTGTTGTGTTGGATTATTAACAAAAAAACAAAAAAAAAAAATCATTGACCTGAAATCTCGAGCAACTTAATCTAGCTCGTAAAGGTTGTGTTCGATTATTTACAAAAAAAATCTCATTGACTTGAAATTCCGAGCGGCTTAATCTAGCTCGTAAGGTTTG
>NW_019646609.1:14476-20699 GCF_002806865.2 Cucurbita pepo subsp. pepo
GGAAAAAATTGGTTTTGAGGAAATTGATGCACGAACCATTTCTTCCTCTCTATATATGAATCTTGTTGATAATATTTACTTCGATCATTGTTTTTCATTCATTTATTTTATTTAGTACCCACAAATGCAGTGTAGCATGTCGGGATTTAAGCCTCCAACCTCAAGGGAAGGAGTAGATGTTAATTACCACTTAGCTATGTTGACTTCTTTCAATTTTGAATTATTTCTTTTATTAACATTGTTAGTAAAATGTTGATATGAAACGTCTATTAGATAATATGTTTGACATGATATGTCTGATAAATGATAGAGACAATGTTTCGTTTTTGGTTGATAGATGGGATGAATATCACTTTAGTCGATCTAGCTGTCAACTTCAAGGACGTAACTGAGATCGTTTTAAATCAAATTTTACAACTTCAATCCTTTTTTCTTCCGTTCTTTTCTGTCATAAATTGACAAGACTTTTGATTCATTGTGATTCAGAGGAATTTAACTGTGAAGTTGAAAAGGATGGCAGAGTAGTGATACAAGGAGTTACAACAACAGGTGAAAGAACAGTGAAAAAGCATTCTCAAGTGTTTGAAATGGTAACCCACAACCTGTGCCCACCAGGAGAGTTTTCACTCTCATTTCAGCTACCTGGCCCCGTTGATCCTCAACAATTCTTAGTTAACTTTGGCATCGATGGGATTCTTGAAGGAGCTGTGATGAAAGAATTTCAGCCATGAATATTGGTAATTTACCTTCCTCCCTTTGATTCAATGGATAATAAAATAGATCCAATTCTCAATCTCCATAGAATGTACTTTACATAGCATCACCCCTTTCTTGTCTAGACTTCGTAGAGATCATTGAGCCAATATGAGCTGCTTCATTAGCTTAAACATAGGCATTCGAAGATTAGAACAGCATTAATGAACAAAGGTCAATGGACATTTGATTACGCTAAATTTAACTCTTTTTCTGATGAACTCATGGCTTGGAAAATGTTCAGTGTTCTTTAATGTTGTTGAGTAAAATGTTCAGTGTTCTTTAATGTTGTTGAGTAAGCTGATGCTAAAGCCTGTGTTAAACTTAGTTCAGAAATTACATATCAATGGAGAAGTTTGCTCATCTATATTCTTGTGGCAAGCGGTATCCAGACATGACCAATTTGTTTGCAAACATCTTCCCTGTCTTTGGCATGACATGCCAGTGCAGTGTTAAGTTAAACTCTTTACCTCTTAGATTGCTCCCCTGCATAAGGAGAAATACAACTTTGTCACTCTAGGATAAAGCTTATAATCATCATAGATTGGTTGGCAAAGTTGTGCTAAAGGATCGGAGGTGCGAACCTGATCGACGAACCGATACTTGTTTGAAGTATGGATTCGAAACTTGGCGCTATCTTTGGAGGGTATGATACTGTCCCAGAGTGATATCTGTAAATGAAATTCCGGAAATTTAGAAGGTCACGTCGAGGTTGCTGAAAGAGACGAAACTCAAAAGCAGGTTAGGAACATATTGTAATAGGAAATAGAGACAGACCTGATTCAAGGAGTTCTTTGGGGTTTCATATTCAGCAGCTAGAAACACAAAAACCTGTTGCACAAATGAAGGCAAGAAGCCACCAATGATCAGTGATCACCCTATGCAAAATGTGTTCGGCCTTGGGGAGAGGTAGCCGAATTAGGATCTAACTAGGCACGGACACAACACAAGAAATTTCAATCCTCAAAATGGGAAAGAAAGATGGAGGAAAATACAACTCTTTCAGTTGCTCTCTACATGGTGACTGTCCCTTTTAGGTGTTACCTTATCATATATTTGTCGTAGAGGTTCATTTCCTCGCTCAGTAAACGAGAAAGGGAGGAGGGCCTAGAATTTAAACCTGATTCCAAGCGAGCGAAATTGGAGAAAGAACATCGTCATCTAATCTAATTGCTCCTTAAAACACTATTAACTTCAAGCTAAACAAAGAAGTATGAGAAATGGGGGAGAATGACTTAGTAGTAATAGAGTCAGAGAGAATGGCTTAGCGTTTGGCGTGAACGTTAGGGTACTTTATGAGTTAAGTCTTTGCTAGAGTTGAGGAGCCTAATCATAGTTAACCAACCAGACCGCTAAGGACTGAGAACACAAGAAAGAAAGAGGAGAATAATAGGTTGCCACTGTACCTGCTTTGTATTCCATGTAAATAATGACTGCAAGTCTGCTGATATGTTTAAAGTCATGCTAACCTGCAACAAGAAGGCACATTCTAAGCTCATTAGCTGCTCTAGCAAAGAATCTCATTTACCCTTATCAACAACAAATATTGACTACTTTTCTTTGGTTATAGCGAGTTATTAAGCACATTGGTTGAAAAAAGTGCTGTGAAGAACTGAAGGAGGCCCTTTTTAAGGGTCTAAACCCACTGTTAGTAGATATTGTTCGCTTTGGCTTGTTACGTATAGTCGTTAGCCTCACGGTTTTTAAGACACGTCTGTTAGGGAGAGGTTTCTACCCCCTTATAAGGAATGTTTCGTCCCCTCTCCAACCAAGGTGGGATCTCACAATCCACCCTCCTTGAGGCCCAACGTCCTCGTTGACACATTGCCTGGTGTCTGTTTGGCTCTGATACCATTTGTAACAGCTACAGCCCACTGCTAGTAGATATTGTCCGCCTTAGCTCGTTATGTATCACCGTTAGTCTCACGATTTTTAAAACGCATGTGCTAAGGAGAGGTTTCCACACCCTTATAAGGAATCCTTTGTTCCTCCCTCCAACCCATGTGAAATATCACAATCCACCATCTTTTGAGGCCTAGAGTCTTCGCTGGCACACTGCCTATGTTTATTTGGCTCTGATACCATTTGTAACAACTCAAGCCCACCACTAGTAGATTTTGTCCATTTTGGCCCGTTATGTATCATCGTCAGCCTCACAATTTTTAAAAAGTGTCTGTTAGGGAGAGGTTTCCACACCCTTATAAGGAATCATTCGTTCCCCTCTCCAACCAACCTGGGACCTCACAATTCACCCTCCTTGAGGTCTAGCATCCTCGTTAACACATTGCCTTCTGTTTGGCTCTGATACCATTTGTAACAGCCCAATCCCACCGTTAGTAGATGTTGTCCGCTTTGGCCCATTACGTATCACCGTCAGCCTCGCGGTTTTAAAACGCGTCTACTAGGGAAAGGTTTCCACACCCTTGTACGGAAGGTTTCCTTCCCCTCTCCAACCGACGTCTACTAGGGAAAGGTTTCCACACCCTTATACGGAATGTTTCCTTCCCCTCTCCAACCGACGTGGGATCTCACACTAACCTATTGGGTCTTCTCCCCAGCCATTTTCAATCATTTTCAGCTACAAGAATCTCCCAATTCATCACAACAAAGAACAAACCATGAACTCCAAAAGATGGTAAATCTCAGCACGTTCTCAAAACGAAATCAACTACACAATCAACCTCAAAATCCCTCTCCTCACACAAATTTCCACAAACCCAAAGAGAAAAGCCAATGAAACCATACCTCATCGTTTCCATTAGGTTGATTCTGAAACCAATTGATACTCAAAACCTAATGTGTATCAAATCAAATCACCAAATGAGTATCAAAAACCAACCAAAATCCAAGAGAATTCAAGCCACAGATGGAAAAGGAAGAGAGAAAACAAAAACCCAGAAAGAGATAAGAGAGACCTGAACTTGTGCCGTGGGTGAAGGCGATTTAAGGGTATCAGAAAACGAAGCCAGACCACAAATGATAGCAAGTATGGTAGCCGCAAAGGTCACCAAAGCGTTGGCTCGATACCCAAATGAATGCATTCTTCAAATGGGTTCCTCGCAGCCAGAGAGGAGGAGGAGGAGAGAAAAAGAGAAGAAACAACGCGAGAGACTTGGAAAAGAAATGGAGTCTCGAACATCGCAGAAGGAATAAGAAACGTCGAATGATTTGGCAGTTTTGGGCTCTTTCATTGGAGGAGACACGTTCAAGGAACGGTGGTTACCCAACAAATCCATATTTTCAAATTTCCGAGCCACCTATTTATTTATTTATTATTATTTTTTATATAATCTTTATTAAAATATCATAAATTAATTTAATATATATATATATTGAAAATATTTATATTAAGTGAGATGGGACGAGGAATATAATCTCATTCTCAGTCAAAAATGTTCTTCATACTCTGTCTGAGTAGGATTCCAAGAGTATGGCCGAACATTTTTTAATTTTTTTTTAATTTTAATATTTATGATTTAAATAGATGTATTTGAATTTTAAGTTAAATTTAAAAATAAATAAACAAATTTTCTATTATGAAATCTAAGTTTTTAATTTAATTCGTTTGTTCGCCACCATAGTTTTAAAAACATACGTTTTGAGTTTTAAGTTTCAGAACCCGAGCAAGTACCAAAAGAACCTATACGTGGAATGAACGCTCTCGACAAGTTTTAATTATTTGTAATACTAATTTGCTATTAAAGGAGTTCGGGGTTTTGTAGACTAATAGTGGTCGAGTCAATCTCTTAAATTTAGTTTTGTTCGTTGATATCTTATCGATCTAACAAAGCTACTTTAAAAATTTAGGGGTATTTTGGAGATAAAGTAGAAATTTTAGGTGTTTTTTTTTTAATTATTGGTTAATTTAACCTAAATTCAATTTGAAATTTTGAATGGCAACGGCCAATTTCCCATTATACCCCTACTCCTCTATGTAAACATGCATTTCAATGGCCCATAATCCACTTTAACCAAAGCTGGGCCAAAACAATTATGAATTATTGGGCCTCTTTAAAGAACAATAATTAAAAATGAAAATAATAACTTTTAGATTTAAATCTGATTTAAAAGCCTAAACGTTAAACGTCAATCTCACAGTTTTAAAACGTGTATACTAGAGAGAAGTCTCTACATCTTTATAGTAAATGTTTCGTTTTCCTCTTCAACCGATATGGGATTTCACAATCCACTTCCTTGGGGACCAGGGTTCTCGCTGGCACACCACTCGATATCTAGCACTGATACTAGTTATGTAACGGCCCAGACCCCCACCGCTAGCAGATATTGTCCTATTTGGACTTTCCCTTTCGGACTTCCCCTCAAGACTTATGTAACGTCCCCGCTGACACTCGTTCCTTTCTCCAATTGATGTGGGATCCTCGCCAAATTCACCCCCCTTCAGGGCCCAGTGTCTCCGCTGGCACTCGTTCCTTTCTTCAATCGATGTGGGACCCTTGCCAAATCCACCCCCCTTATTGACACACTCCCTCGTGTCTACTCCCCTTCGGGGACAACCTCCTCGTTGGCACATAGTCCGGTGTTCAGCTCTGATACCATTTGTAACGACTCAGGTCCACCGCTAGCAAATATTGTCCTCTTTGGGCTTTCCCTTTCGGGCTTCCCCTCAAGGCTTTAAAACGTGTCTGCTAGGGAAAGGTTTCCACACCCTTATAAATGGTGTTTCATTCTCCTTCCCAACTAATGTGGGATATCACACTCTCAAATCAGTTGTAACAACTCAAACATACTATAAACAAATACTGTCCACTTCGGCCCATTACGTATCGCCGTCAACCTCACGATTTTAAAACGCATCTACTAGAAATGTTTTACATATCCATAACAATACCGTGAGTGTTTTAGGACTGTTCCAAGATATATTAAAAATTCGAAACGTTACACACTAATCAATCAAAGAAAGATTCAACCGTTAAAAAAAAAAGTTGAATCTTTAGAATCCTTCCGTTCTCGAGTAATTTACCTTGTGGTAGATGTGAGCTGTTCAAGTCTCCTATGTTGATTAACACTTACCGCAATGATGATTTTACAATGTCTGGCTCCTCACTGGCACATAATCCAATGTCTGGCTCTGATACTATTTGTAACGGCCCAGGTCCACCGCCAGCAGATATTGTACTCTTTGGGCTTTCCCTCAATGCTTTAAAATGTGTCTGTTAGGGAAAGGTTTCCACACCCTTATAAATGGTGTTTCATTCTCCTCCCCAACTAATGTGGGATATCACACTCTGATATCAGTTGTAACAGCTCAAACCTACTATAAACAAATACTGTCCACTTTGGCCCATTACGTATCGCCGTCAACCTCACGATTTTAAAACGCATCTACTAGAAATGTTTTACATATCCATAACAATACCGTGAGTGTTTTAGGACTGTTCCAAGATATATTAAAAATTCGAAACGTTACACACTAATCAATCAAAGAAAGATTCAACCGTTAAAAAAAAAA
>NW_019646609.1:21297-25701 GCF_002806865.2 Cucurbita pepo subsp. pepo
TCATTGACCTGAAATCTCGAGTAACTTAATCTAGCTCGTAAAGGTTGTGTTCGATTATTTACAAAAATAAACTCATTGACTTGAAATTCCAAGCAACGTAATCTAGCTCGTAAGGTTTGTGTTGGATTATGAACAAAAAAATAACTCATTGACCTGATATCTCAAGCATCTTAATCTAGCTCGTAAGGGTTGGGTTGGATTATTAAAATTAAAAAAAAAATCCATTAACCTGAAATCTCGAGTAACTTAATCTGCTCGTAAAGGTTGTGTTCGATTATTTACAAAAAAAAGCTCATTGACTTGAAATTCCGAGCAACTTAATCTAGCTCGTAAGGTTCGTGTTGGATTATTAACAAAAAAAATAACTCATTGACTTGATATCCCGAGCATCTTAATCTAGCTCGTAAGGGTTGTGTTGGATTATTGACAAGAAAAAGAAAAAGTCATTGACCTGAAATCTCGAACAACTTAATCTAGCTGGTAAAGGTTATGTTCGATTATTTACAAAAAAAAAGTTCATTGACTTGAAATTCCGAGCGGCTTAATCTAGCTTGTAAGGGTTGTGTTGAATTATTAACAAAAAAAAATAACCCATTGGCCTTATATCCCGAGCATCTTAATCTAGCTTATAAGGGTTGTGTTGGATTAAAAAAAAAAAAAAAAAAAAAAAAAAAAAAAAAAAAAAANGCAACTTAAGGTTTGGGTTGGAATATTAATAAATAAATAAATAAATAACTATTGACCTGAAATCTCGGGTAACTTACCCTAAGGTTTGTGTTGGATTATTAATAAATAAATAAATAAATAACTATTGACCTGAAATCTCGAGTAACTTAGCCTAGCTGATATTTGATGTTTGTAACTCAACCTATCCCTACCCTATTTGTAAGATTATTATGAAAATTAAAAATATTTAACGTTTGTAACCGATGTTAGTGATTTGTGAATATTTTATATTTTATCTTTATGAGATTTTAGTTATAATCGGAATAATCTCATAAATAACTAAAAAAAAATAACTCCGACAACCCAACCCAAAAGAGGGTTGAGTTGTGAACTCTATTCAGGTCGGTCACTCGGGTCACCAAACCAACAAATCCAAAATTTCGAGTTAGTTCGGGTTGAGTAGAGTTCATTATTTGATAAGGGTTACTTGATCGGGAAAAGATTATGACCCGAACATTTTAATTAGGTAAGTCTGAACCCGATCCGATCTAACCTAACCCATGAATATCTCTATTGCATGTGACTTTTGACGTGGTTAACCGAGTTAAACTAAACGAAATCAATTATAGAAATTAATAAATTATGGTTCAAGATTGAAATCATATCATTAAGCCATGCATTGTCTAACAATTATTGTGGTGACTATGCATTGCTATGATCACTTTTTAGGTTCAACAACGTCTCATCATAAACCATCTAGAATTCTTATCACATGCATTAACTTTCTTTGTTTTTTAATTTAATTAATAGAACTCCCTAAAATAAACATCATTAAGATAAAAACGTCACGTCACGATACTGATTTGTGGTATATCTATGCATGTAACAGCTCAAGCTCACCGTTAATTGATATTGTCTTTTTTGAACTTTTCCTTTAAGGGCAAGGACTTTCTCTCGAGGTTTTAGAACGGGTTTGTTAAGGTGAGGTTTTGTGAGGTCCCACATGGGTTGGAGAGAAGAAGAAGCATTCGTTTATAAGGGCGTGAAAATTTCTCCCTAGTAGACACGTTTTAAAGCCTTAAGGGGAAGCCCGAGAGAGAAGGCACAAGGAGGACAATATCTGCTAGTAGTGGGCCATTACAAATGGTATCAGAGCCCGAGATTCAGTGATGTGTCAACGAGGAGGCTGAACCTCGAAGGGGGGTGGACACTAGGTGGTGTGCCAACAAGGACGTCGAGTCCCGAAAGGAGGTGGATTGGGAGGTCCTACATCGATTACGTTGGCCCCAAAGGGGGTGGATTGTGAGATCCCACAAGGGTATAGAAGCTTTTCCCTAGCAGACGTGTTTTAAAAACCTTGAGGGAAATCCCGAGAAGGAAAACATTAGGAGAACAATATTTGCTAGTGGTGTACTTGGGTTGTTACAAGTTTCCACACCCTTATTAGGAATGTTTCGTTCCTCTCCGATCGATGTGGGATCTCAGAATGCATAACTGTCCCTTATCAACTTAAGTATAATTCAATAGTTAAGATAATAATATTCCTAGGTTAAAATACATTTTCAAGTCTCGGGAGAAGACGTTTGACTATTGAAGGGTGTTCAAAAGGTGGTCAACAACCCAAAAGGAACTCGTTTTTTTTTTTTTTTTTTTTTTTTTTTTTTTTTTTTTTTTTTTTTTTTTTTTTTTTNCAATCTTAGAAAGAGTCGATCAATTACTGCAACCTGATCTAAGAAAGCTGTGTTTTTGTGCGTAAGTCAGTATTGTAGCTGAAAAATCGAACCGCGTCTCTTTTGAATTATCCTACTTTTTTTTTTATTTTATCGTTACATTCGATAAATAATTAAGATTTAATTTTTATTTTAACACATAATTAGATCAATTCTAAAAGTTCTAAAAAAACAAAACTAAAAATATTATAATATTCATAAAAATTTAGAATTTTATTGGTTTACTACAAAAATTAATAAACATTTTTCCACTTATACCCAAAAAAAATAATAATATGAGGTCCACGTGGCAAGAAACCATTTGATCTGACGTGGCAAAATCTGATGAAGGCAGTGTGTGGGTGGGGGTAGAGTGGTTTTAGGAGGAAGCCCCAGGTTTTTTTAAACAGACCGTACGGTGACTAAAAGCTGCCACGTGTACGGCGGAGACAAGAGGAGACAAGGTAGACTTCCAATAAGAAAATGACGAATCACTTTATGTCGAAATCAAACAGTCAACAGTATGGTGAACTGTGAGGTATGTTTAGGTTAAATTTCAAATATGATTTTTCTTAAATAAATTAAATTGAAAATTCAAATTATTATTAATTTTAAAAATATTTATTTATTTACAATTCAATTACGTCACATTAATAACTAAAATCTAGTAAAGTTTACATATAAAACATTTACAAGTTATAATACATCACTAATATCGGTTACAAATATCAAATATTCTTATCTTCGTAATCATTTTGAAAATAAGGTAGAGTCGGGTTTGATTGTAACCCTATTTTCGAGTTGGTCGAGTTGATCCAACAGGAAAAAGTCAACCTATGAACCGACCCAAACTAAAAGAAATATAGCTCAACTCAACATTTATGGTTCGGGTTGGATTAGCTGGGCTGGTCAGATTTTCAGGTCGTATGAACGTCCTTACCTAACCTAGACCTAATGTGTTCTAAGAGCAAAGTTTCTCGAGGATTAATGATGATTGTCACCTATAAAAACTCATAAAGCGAGGATAATTTTCGAATTTGTTCGAACTCATGAATTTAACGTCATAACAAAGTGGGTGTTCAAATCCAAGACTACTCGAATTGTGGGTCAGAAATTTAAAACCGTTTGATACGACTTGATTAGAAATGCCGTGCAAAGGACGATGTCGAGTGCTATATTTTGTTTTAAAATCATTGTTAAACGGGATTTGATCGATTTTCCATTTTGTCCACCAATCGCTCGAACAAATATAAGTGAACTTAATGAAGATAAAAAATTGAATTATGAGTATTGACTTTTATAGCTAAATTTCTTCCTTATCTCTCTCAAGTTACATCTAACTTTTACGATATGAACACAAGTAGTCTTAATCATGCTAGTGTACCGCACTAAAGCAAGCTCGATGTGTCGAGATCTAAGAATTTGGGTAAAACCCGTCAATTTTAGGTATCGATTCTTGCTTTTGAGATAATTTTTGGTTAAATTTTAGTTCATCGGACCTATTTGCATCGTGGTTGAGTTAGATTTGGGAAGCGGGATTCAAGAGAGCTGATCTGGACTTCCTAACTTCATTCTATATTGCATCGTGTTATTAAATTGATGTTTTGAATGTTGAACCCGTATTTACGTAAAAGCCATTGAATGTTGAAGCATGCATGTTCGTGGATGTCCCGAGGTTCTAAATACATGAAAGTAATGCATATCTAGAGAGGTCTAGGGTGCATGACTATCGAGTTTGGTGTATATGAACGTATTGTACATAGAACCATGTGTAAGAAATTGAGTTGTATCTTGGTTGGCTCGAGATGTTATGTTAAGACAATAAAACCTAAAAAATTATCGAACTCCACGTGAATGTTGATTCGAGAAGGTAAATCTCAATTATTACAAAGTTATAATAGTAAGAGTATAATATCTCATGCTAAGGAAACCTGAAATTCAAATTCATCACTCGATGACCCCTGACATTCTCCAACGACACGACCATATTACCCCCACGAATCAACGATCGTCTTAAATTACTTCAAAT
>NW_019646609.1:31935-40415 GCF_002806865.2 Cucurbita pepo subsp. pepo
CTAAGGGGAGGCTCTATAATGTACTTTGTTGGAGGGGAGGAATGTTTGTTAATTTAGGGAATGATTATGGGTTTACAAGTAAGGTTCTCCATCGATATGAAGCCTCTTGGGAAACCTAAAAAGAAAGCAATGAGAGCTTATGCTCAAAGTGGACAATATCATACCATTGTGGAGATTCGTGATTCTTAACATGGTGTCAAAGTCATGCCTTTAATTTAGTCATGTCAATAGAATCCTCATATGTCGAACAAAGAAGTTGTGAGCCTCGAAAGGGTGTACTTTGTTCGAGAACTCTAGAGAAGGAGTCAAGTCTCGATGAAGAGGAAGTTGTTCGAGGGCTCCATAGGCCTTCGAGGAGGCTCTAATGTACTTTGTTTGAGGGGAGGATCGTTGAGGATTGTCCCACATTGGCTAATTTAGAGAATGATCATGGATTTATAAGTAAGGAATACATCTTCATTAGTATGAGGTCTTTTGGAGAAGTCCGAAACAAAGCCGTTGTTCGAGGGCTCCATAGGTCTCAAGGGAGGCTCTCTATAGTGTACGAATAAGGAGAGGTTGTTCGAGGGCTCCATAGGGGCTTTAGTGGAGGCTCTATAGTGTACTTTGTTCGAGGGACTCTAGAGAAAGAGTCGAACCTCGATTAAGTGGAGGTTGTTCGAGGGCTCTATAGGCCTCAGGAGAGGCTCTATAGTGTACTTTGTTCGAGGGAATGATCGTATACAATATCATACAATTGCGGAGATTCGTGATTTCTAACCCAGTAAAGATTCATTTTTTCAATGTTTTTTGAAATGGGTTTACGTTCTTTGGTTAAAAAAACGCTTGGATTTGTTGTTTGTAGGTTGAAGATGACTGCAAGCTGAGCTCTGTTGATGAAATTGCTTGTGCTCTACATCAGTTGCTTAGTAGAATCGAAGAGGAATCTGTTATGAACTGATAATTTGTGAAATTTGGTGTTGTTTTTGGATTGAACATTGTGTTCTAAGCTCAGTTCTTTCAATTTTTATGTTTAATTTATGAAGAATTTGTAAATTTAATCAGCTGGTTTGTTCTTCGATGTTCTTGGAAGAAGGGAAAAAAAAGCAGTTTTCTCTGCAAATCTCCATGAAAAAAGGAGTTTGAATTGAAATTTTAAGGTCTGATTCAAATCTGAAAAGTGCTTTTTGGTTAAATGCTTCTGGTCTAGAATCCATGGGCTGTGAAGAAAAGTTGAAGTCCACCCTTATCCGTTTTTCGTTAGTTCTGGCTCATGGTTTTAAAATGTGTCTACTGTGGAGAGGGTTAAGCCCTACTCTGACCGGTGTCTCGCATTGTTTGATGACTAGCTCTAATATCATTTGTCACAGTGTAAGTTCACCACTAGTAGATATTATCCGCTTTGGCTTGTTACGTACCATTGGTGACTGGAGACTGACTTTGATACCATTTGTAACAGCCCAAGTCCACCACTAGTAGATATTATCTGCTTTCACTTGTTACGTACCATCGGTGATTGGAGACTGGCTCCGATACCATTTGTAGCAGCTCAATCTCACCGTTAGTATATATTGTCTGCTTAGCCCGTTACGTATTACCGTCATCCTCATGATTTTAAAACACGTATACTATGGAGAGGGTCTAACCCTACTCGGATCAGTGTCTCGCTCTGTCTAATGACTGACTTTGATACCATTTGTAACAGCCCAAACCCACTTCTGGTAGATATTGTTTGTGTTTGACTGTTACGTACCATCGGTGACTGAAGACTGACTCTAATACCATTTGTAACAGCCCAAGTCCACCACTAGTATATTATCAGCTTTGGCTTGTTACGTACTATCTGTGACTGGAGACTGGCTCTAATACTAATTGTAACAGCCCAAGCCCACTGTTAGTTGATATTGTCTGCTTAGCCCGTTACGTATCACCGTCATCCTCATGATTTTTAAACGCGTCTACTATGGAGAGGGTCTAGCCCTACTCCGATTAGTTTCTGGCACTATCTGGTGACTGACTCTGATACCATTTGTAACAGCCCAAGCCTTTCTCCTGTAGATATTATTCGCTTTCACTTGTTACGTACCACCGTTTGGTGACTGGAGACTGACTTTGATACCATTTTTAATAGCCCAAGTCCACCACTAATAGATATTGTCAGATTTGGCTTGTTACATACCATTGGTGACTAGAGACTGACTCTGATACTATTTGTAACCGCTCAAGCCCACAATTAGTAGATATTGTCGACTTAGCCCGTTATGTATCACCATCATCCTCATGATTTTAAAATGCGTCTACTATGGAGAGGGTCTAGCCCTACTTCGATCAGTGTCTCGCACTGTCTGGTGACTGACTCTAATACCATTTGTAACAACTCAAACCCACTTCTAGTAGATATTGTTCGTTTTGGCTTGTTATGTACCATGGGTGACTGGAGACTAAATTTGATACCATTTGTAATAACCAAAGTCCACCACTACTAGATATTATCTGCTTTGGCTTGTTACTTACCGCCGTCTGGTGACTGGAGATTGACTTTGATACCATTTGTAACAGCCCAAGCTCACAATTAGTAGATATTGTCTGCTTAGCCCGTTACGCATCATCGTCATCCTCATGATTTTAAAACGCGTCTACTATGAAGAGGGTCTAGCCCTACTCCGATCAATGTCTCGCACTATTTGGTGACAGGCTATGATACGATTTGTAACAGCCTAAGCCCACTGCTAGTAAATATTATCCGTTTTGGCTTGTTACATACCATTGGTGACGAGAGACTGGCTTTAATGCCATCTGTAACAGCTCAATTCCACCACTAGTAAATATTATTCGCTTTCACTTGTTACTTACCACCGTCTAGTGACTGGAGACTAGCTCTGATACCATTTGTAACAGCCCAAGTCCACAACTAGTAGATATTATTCGCTTTCACTTGTTACGTACCACTGTCTGGTGGCTAGAGACTGCCTCTGATACCATTTGTAACAGACCAAGTCCACAACTAGTAGATATTATCAGCTTCGGCTTGTTACGTACCATTGGTGATTGGAGACTGGCTTTGATACCATTTGTAACAGCCCAAACCCACAGTTAATAGATATTGTCCGCTTAGCCCGTTACGTATCACCGTCATTCTCATGATTTTAAAACGCGTCTACTATGGAGAGGGTCTAGCCCTACTTCGATCAGTGTCTCGGACTGTTTGGTGACTGACACTAATACCATTTGTAACAGCCCAAACCCACCTCTAGTAAATATTGTTCGTTTTGACTTGTTACGTACTATCGGTGACTGAAGATTGCTCTGATACCATTTGTAACAGTCCAAGCCCATCACTAGTAGATATTATTCGCTTTGACTTGTTACGTACCATTGTCTGGTGACTAGAGACTGATTCTAATATCATTTGTAACAGTCCAAACCCACCGCTAGTAGATATTGACTGCTTTGCCCCGTTACGTATCACTATCAGCCTCACGATTTAAAACGCGTCTACTAGTAAGAGGTGACCACTACTCCAATTACGAGACAAAACAGACAATATCTGCTAGCGGTGGACACTACTCCAAATAATTGAATTATTTCTAAACGATTAATAAATCATCCCCACGTCATTTCAAACATGTTTATAGTTTTTAAAAAATATAAAATTAAACGAAAAAATTATTTATTTACTATTTTAAACAATTTATTTGTGGGACATTTCTACAAATATTAAAAGAAAAAGGGATAGGCTTCCAATAGACGAAAATAGCCTTAATTCTAAAGGAAAGTATTAGGGGTATTTTTGTCTTTTAGAAAAGATTCCACTTTTAACCTCTCTTCTTTGTCTTCATCTTATTGTCTTGTAGTGAAGAAATATAGGTTAAAAGATTCCAATTTTTTTCTCTCTCATATCATTTTCAAACCCTTTTCGTTATTAATATTAATATTTATATATATATTATTTTAAGAGAAACATATAAAAATAAATATAAAATGGTGAGGTTTTTATGTTTGTTGATACTAAGAAGAATACAAAAGAGCTTCATAGATTATGTTTTGTGCTTTATAGACATGACAAATATTTCATTAAAAAACAACATTAATATGAACATTAATGTCTTTTTCATGTTTTTTTTTTTAAAAAAAGTGTAAAGTGAAAGATTGACTACTTAGGGCTAAATGAATGAGAAATGGTGAGATTCCACGATCTCATATTAGTTGGGGAGGAGAATGAAACGCCCTTTATAAGAGTGTGGAAACCTTTTCTTAACAGATAATGTTTTAAAGCCTTGAGGGGAAGCCCGAAAGAGAGCCCAAAGAGGATAATATTTGCTAGCGGTGAGCCTGGACTGTTACAAATGGTATCAGAGCCAGATACCGGGCGATGTGCCAGCGAGGAGGCTGAGCCCTGAAGGGGGGTAGACACAAGGCGGNGGGGGGGGGGGGGGGTAGACACGAGGCGGTATGCCAACGAGGAGGCTGAGCCCTGAAAGGGGGTAGACACGAGGCGGTGTGACAGGGGCCCCGAAGGGGGTAGACACGAGGTGGTGTGCCAAGGGCCCCGAAGGGGGGTAGACACGAGGCAGTGTACTAGCGAGGAGGCTAAGCCCTAAACGGAGGTAGACACGAGGCGGTGTACTAGCGAGGAGGCTGAGCCCTAAAGGGAGGTAGACACGAGGCTGTGTGCCAGCAAGAACACTAGGCCCCGAAGGGGGGTCGATTTGGTGGGGGTCCCACATCAATTGGAGAAAGGAACGAGTGTCAGCGCGAATGCTGGATCCATAGTTAAACGTGCTTTGTTTTTCTTAGTAAATAACAAAACATGCTGAAAGGACTCGTGTTAGTCTATTGGGATAGTTTACACTCTTAGAAGTGAGGAGTAAGTACGTAACGTGACCATGTCGCAGAAAAATGTCGGGACCATCAAAAGCCGGACTTTCCTTTAAAGTCTTAATGTATCACGAGGGATGAACGTTTTAAGTATAAAGTATGCAATTAAATTATTGAGGGAACATTACTATATATATGTTACCTAAATGAGGGACAGTTGAGTGGAAAACTTTGGCTTTTTTTAGTATAATGTTTTGATTACAATAATAATGATTCTAATCAGCCCATTGATTTTTTATTCATGCATTTAATTACATGTCTACACATTTTAGGGAACACTTGATTATNACAGGGACAATATCTATATCTGTTAGCGATGAGTTTGAGCCGTCACATGTTAGTTCGTGAAGATATTTTTGAATTTTTTTAAAAAAAATTTAATGATATTATTAAAACTTTTATTAATTTAAAAAAAAAAATGGGACATTGAATTGTAGACCAAACACTTACATTTCACCTAACATAATCCTTGACTTCAACTTTGTTTTAGAACAATCAAAATCTTCTTTGCCTACTTAATACTTATCCTTTTGGGTGTTTAAAATTCAAACCAAATCAAATAAAAAATTTTAAAGACGTTTTTTTATCCAATATCGAATAATTTAAACGTATATCAGAAACCCGATGAATGAAAGAAATATAAAACGCTTAATCATCGAAAATTGTATCGTCATCTATAGAAATCACGAGACAAAACAGGTTAAACAGGTCAATTAATTTTTTAATTTTTATTAACCCGCTTCAAACACGTTCCACCTCTTCTAAAATTTATGAACTTACACAAAATTAAATTTTTATATATTTGATAGATTAATTAATTTTTTAATTTTTTATTTTAAAGTTTTTAAAACGCGGAGTTTTTTTAAAAAAAAACTATACAAAAAAAGTAAAGAATAAGACATTGAGATAAACACGAGTCAAACTAACCCTAATCGGATAGTTTCTTCGGAGATTGTGCCATCCCATAAACTCTCGACTTTCATGTCGAGCTTTTGATATTATAGTTTTGTGTCATTTTCATCTCTTACAAGCTATCGATAAATAGGACAGCACACAATTGGTAATACTGTATGTCCAGGATTGGATCGGGATTTAGAATCCAATTTTGGCACCTGATGACCTAATATTTTCTTGCGACTTGATCACGTCACCTATTTATTGTTTTTACGAGTAAAAAATTGTTTAGGAGATAACTCAACATAGAATTGCTCCAAGGAGTTCTTATGTAGCTACCGCTGTAGTGGCACACGGCTACTGTAACAGCTCAAGTCCACCGCTAGTAGATACTTGTCCTCTTTGAGCTTTTCCTTTCGGGCTTCCCCTCAAAGTTTTTAAAACGCGTGGGAGAGGTTTCCACACCTTTATAAAGAATGTTTCGCTCCCTTCTCCGACCAATGTGGGATCTCACAATTCACTCCGTTCAGAGCCCAGCATCCTCACTGACACTCGTTCTACTCTCGAGTCAATGTGGGATCTCACAGTCCACCCCCCTTCGAAACCCAGCGTCCTCACTGACACTCGTACCTCACTCAAATCGATATGGGATCTCACCGTTAAGAATAAGACGATGATGTCTCAAGTACCTCGACCTCTTCATGGCCATAACTTCCACAGCTCAACTATCGAACGGTTCAAATTTAGTAACGTCTCAGTTCATCCCTACCACTTGACTTTCTCGTCCAAAACTTCGAAATCTCACCATTTTTTAGTCAAATATTTCCCAAAAATTTCTTCCCTTGTGATGGTATGCATTATGTTATATATTTTTAAGAAATAAGTGCCTTAAGGTACAAGTAATTGATAAATTAAGATAAGCTACAAAATGGATATCTTCTTCAAATTGGCTATAAATGTCACTACACAATTGCATCCCATAACCCATAATTTTTCGAACAAATTAATGATGTTGTGTAAGTCACTTGTCGCCTTTAGCTACCTATGCCTCGTCATGGCCGTGTCCTCTATCGCTCAAAGTCCTCCTGTGCTCGACACCGAGGGCCGACCTTTACAGATCAACGTCGAGTACTTCATCAAGCCTGCCATCACCGATGTCGCTGGAAATCTCACCCTATTAACCCGCAAAGGCGATCAGTGCCCATTTCATGTTGGCCAAGTACCACTTCGTTCACAAGAAATAGGTATTATTGCATCACTATCGAACTCAAAAACTCAATTTGATCAGTGATACCATTAGAAAACTCTTGATTATATTACGAATTCTTAACCATAGGTTTTGGGGTCACCTTTACGCCCTACCTACCGGGTGAAGATACGATCAGAGAAGGGAGGGATTTGAAGGTTGTGTTTCAAGCGTTTTCGATCTGCATAACGTCGACTGCATGGAGAGTCGGGGAGACAGATCCTACCACTGGAAGGAGGTTTGTTGAGACCGGGGACAATGACACTGCCACCGGGTACTTTAGGATCGATAGGGACAACTTTGGCATTTATAATATAGGATGGTGTCCGTCGGATGTCCCTATTAGAGGGAGGCCAAGGTGTGGAAGGGCTGGAATTTTGATTGAGAAAGGCTTGAGGCTGTTGGCTTTGGATGGCTCAGCGTTTCCTTTTGAGTTTGTGAGAGCTTGAGACAAGAACATGCAATTTGTTGCAATTGCATTCAATTAAATAATACTCTTGTTAGTTTATTTGATTAATAAAATAATAAATAAAGGAATTCCGACGTTTTAGGTTTAGTTTCTTTGTCGTTTTTAGGGTAAGAGCTCGAGCCCACGGCCAGGAGATATTGTTCTATTTGGACTTTCGTTCAAGGTTTGAAAACGGGTCTCAAGATTATAAAAATGTTTCGTTCCTCTCTTCAACCGATGTGGGATCACACAATCTACCCTACAGGGACCTAGCGTCCTCATTAGCACATCGCTCGGTGACTCATAGTTAGTGACCAAACTAAATGTTGACTAGAACGACAAAATGAGCCTACTTATATGGGTTAATGTTTCGTTCCCCTCTTCAACCGATGTGGGATCTCACTGTCCACCCTACAGGGACCTTGCGTCTCATTAGCACACTGTCCGGTGACTCACAGTTAGTCTGTGACCAAACTAAATGTCGACTAGACCAACAAAATGAGCCTGGGATCTCACAATCCACCCTACAGGGACCTAGCGTCCTCATTAGCACATCGCCCGATGACTCACAGTTAGTGACCAAACTAAATGTCGACTAGAATGATAAAATGAGCCTGGGATCTCACAATCCACCCTACAGGGACCTAGCATCCTCATTAGCACACTGTCTGGTGACTCACAGTTAGTCCGTGACCAAACTAAATGTCGACTAGAACGACAAAATGAGCTTGGGATCTCACAATCCACCATACAGGGACCTAGCGTCCTCATTAGCACACTGCCTGGTGACTCACAGTTAGTCCGTGACCAAACTAAATGTCGACTTGAACGATAAAATGAGCCTACTTATATGGGTTAAAAATTGAAATTTTCTTCCACTGATGTGGGATCTCACAATCCACACTATAGGGACCTAGCGTTCTCATTAGCACACTGCCCGGTGACTCACAGTTAGCCTGTGACCAAACTAAGTGTCGACTATAATAACAAAATCAGCCTACTTATATGGGTTAGAGAAAAATTGAAATTTTCTTC
>NW_019646610.1:0-9670 GCF_002806865.2 Cucurbita pepo subsp. pepo
ATCTTCATTGAGTTGGAGTGGTTCGTAGTCTATTACGTGGATAGGATCCGTAATGTACTTCCTCAGCATCGACACATGAAATACATCATGTACTCCTGAGAGGGCTGGAGGTAAGGCTAACTTATACGCTACCGGACCAACTCGTTCTAGGATCTCAAATGGTCCAATGAATTTAGGACTTAACTTGCCCTTATGTCCGAATCTTAACACACCTTTCATAGGTGCCACCTTGAGGAATACTGGGTCCCTCACCTCAAACTCCAGGCTTTTACGCCTTACATCGCCGTAGCTTTTCTGTCTACTTTGAGTGGTACGCATCCTCGCTCGAATTTTCTGGACAGCCTCATTGGTGAGTCGAACCAACTCGGGTCCTACTAATTCTCTCTCTCCTACCTCGTCCCAACATAGTGGGGACCTACACCGTTTCCCGTACAGGGCCTCCAACGGTGCCATTCCAATAGTTGCTTGGAAACTGTTGTTATACGAGAATTCCATAAGGTGGAGTTTGGAATCCCAACTTTCCTTAAAATCTAGTACGCAAGCGCGTAACATGTCCTCTAGAATTTGGTTTAAACGCTTCGTTTGTCCATCTGTTAAGGGGTGAAAGGCGGTACTAAAGTCGAGGCGGATACCTAGTGCTTTTTGAAGTCTGCGCCAAAACGCTGACGTAAAGCGTGGATCCCGATCCGACACTATAGACACTGGGACTCCATGTAGTCTTACTATTTCTTTCACATACAGTTGTGCCCAATTGTCAACTGTATATGTAACCTTCCCAGGTAGAAAGTGTGCCGACTTGGTCAACCTATCGACAACTACCCAGATCACTGTATAGCCTTTGGGCGTTTTGAGTAAACCTACTATGAAGTCCATCGCTATGTTTTCCCACTTCCACTCCGGTATGCTTAGGGGCTGCAACAACCCCGCCGCCTTTTGTCTTGGAGCTTTCACTTGTTGACAAACTAAGCACTTGCTCACAAACCCGGCCACATCTCTCTTCATGCTCTTCCACCAAAAGTGTTGTTTTAAATCTTGGTACATCTTAGTACCTCCTGGATGCATGGCAAATGGCAAGTTGTGAGCTTCCATCAGTATCTTCTTCCTTAAATCTTCTATTGTCGGAACACATAAGCGCCCCTGATACAATAGTCCTTCATCTGATGACTTCGAGAATCCATCTACAGAACTTTCGTCTAGCTGTCCTAGGACTTTCTATAGGTTAGGATCCTCTCGTTGGGAGGTAATAATTCTCTGCCTAAGCGTAGGTTGTACCGTGAGTCGGGCCAGCTGTGCTATGACTCCCTCGGTCGCTACAACTATGTTGGCTCGCTCGAACTCTCTTTGTACCCTTACTTCCCTCGTAATGAGGGCCCACGAGTGGACTATCTTCCTACTCAAGGCATCTGCAACCACATTTGCTTTCCCAGGGTGGTACTGGATATCTACATCATAATCCTTCACCAATTCTAACCACCTTCTCTGCCTCATGTTTAACTCTTTCTGGGTGAAGAAGTATTTCAAACTTTTGTGGTCGGTAAAAATTGGATTTTCTCACCATACAAGTAACGTCGCCAGATTTTCAACGCGAACACTACAGCAGCCAACACTAGGTCATGAGTAGGGTAGTTCTTTTCATATTCCTTAAGTTGCGTATGCGACAACCTTGCCGTGCTGCATTAACACACATCCCAGTCCTTTCATGGAGGCATCACTATAAATCACATATCCTTCTGAGCTCTCGGGTACTATGAGTACCGGGGCGGTTACCAATCTCTCTTTTAGGTTCTGGAAGCTTGCCTCACAAGCATCATCCCATCTAAATGGCACCCCTTTTTTTGTTAACTTTGTTAAAGGCGAGGATATTTTAGCGAAGTCCTGTACGAACCTTCGATAATATCCCGCCAATCCTAGGAAACTCCTTATTTCCGTTACCGTAGTTGGGCGTTCCCATTTTGTGATCGCTTCGACCTTGGTGGGATCTACAGATATTCCGTCCTTTGACACCACGTGTCCTAGGAAAGAGACTTGTCGTAACCAAAATTCGCATTTGGAGAACTTGGCGTACAACTTGTGCTCTCTTAGGGTGGTTAGGACTTTTCGGAGGTGTTCCTCGTGCTCTAGGTCGGTTCTCGAGTATATGAGGATGTCGTCAATGAACACAATCACAAACATGTCTAGGCATTCTTTGAATACCCGGTTCATTAACTCCATAAATACAGCTGGGGCATTGGTGAGGCCAAATGACATCACTACAAACTCGTAGTGACCGTACCTTGTCCTAAATGCTGTTTTTGGTACGTCTTTTTCATTAATCCTAATTTGGTGGTAACCGGACCGAAGATCTATCTTAGAGAATACTGTTGCTTCTCTGAGTTGATCAAACAAGTCTTCTATTCTAGGCAGAGGATATTTGTTTTTTATGGTCCTCTTGTTTAGCTCTCTGTAATCGATGCACAGACGCATCGATCCATCTTTCTTCTTAACAAACAACACTGGCGCACCCCAGGGGGACACGCTAGGTCGAATGAATCCTTTATCTAGTAAGTCTTGCAGTTGCGCCTTGAGTTCCTTCAACTCTGCTGGCGCCATGCGATAGGGTGCTTTGGAAATAGGCCCAGTTCCCGGCTCGAGTTCGATGACGAAGTCGACCGCTCGGGAAGGGGGTATTCCAGGTAAGTCATCCGGAAATACATCCGGAAACTCGTTTACTATTGGCACGTTTACTAGGGTCTCTTCCTTTCCTCTCACGTCTACAGCACATGCTAATATAGCCCATCCACCTTGTTGGACTAACTTCTTTGCTTTCATCATCGAGACTACCTTGGGGGTAATCTCGGTATTTGTGCCTTTAAATTTAAAGGTAGGTCCTATCGGTGGTGAAAATTTTACTTCCTTTTGGTGACAGTCTATACTAGCTCGATTTTCAGCTAACCAATCCATGCCTAGTATGACGTCGAAATCTGTCATGTTTACCACCATCAGGTCAACGCTTAAAGTTTGGTTCCCTATGATTACTTGGCCATCCTTTACTCTATCCCTAGATACTAAGTCTACCCCCGCAGGGGTGCTTACAGACATTTCATGCAATAAGGGTTCTAATTCGAACCCTGCTTGTACAACAAAAGGCATGGAAATAAAGGAATGCGTGGAACCAGAATCAAATAAGGTAAAAGCAAAATGACCTAAAATGGATAGTGTACCTGTCACCACGGCGTCGGACCTCCCAGTGTCCTTGCTGGTTGACGCGTATGCCCTAGCTTGAGCTCGCGGTGGTGCTGGTTGATCCGTTTGCTCTACTACTCTGAGCGGGTTTGCTTGTGCTGCAGCATTTCCGGCCGTGCAGTTCACGGCGATGTGCCCCTCTTGACCACATCTATAACACGCTCGGCTGCCAGCCATGCACCTCCCACCGTGTAGTCTTCCACAGATAGTGCACCCTTCCTCTCTCCTCCCTCTGGCCCCATCTTGATTCCTAGGGTTCCTGTCAGTATGTCGGGGAGGGCGTCGCTCATCCCATCTAGGAGCGGGTCTGTTATTGGAACGGTGCCTACGTGCTGGTGGTGGACGGTCAGAGCCTCCTGATTCATGAGGACGCTTCTGCCTAATTATAACTGGCTCTTCACGTCGTTTCTCATCCTTTGGTTTCTCTAAAGCCTTGGCAGTTCTCAAGGCTTCCTCATAGGTCTTTGGGTTGAACGCCTCCAACATGCGGCGGATTCTTGGTTCCAAACCCAACACAAATTTTTCTGTCATCTTTTCCTCAGTGTCCACCATGGACGGTGCAAATCTCTTGAGTCTATTAAACTCTCGGTTGTACTTCTCCACTGTGAGTCCGCCCTGTACCAGGTGGGCAAACTCCTGCTGTCTTTTAAGTCGCTCTGACTTAGNATTCCGATGCCTGTGCCTGTACCTGTGCTAGTGCCTGGGCCTGTGCTTGGGCTTGTTCCTGGGCCTGTTGTAGACTGGCTTGCTGATTGGTTACCAAGGTTTGAATTAGGGCTTGGATGGAGTCACACATTAACCTAGTATTAGCATCTACTCCATCCGCTGGGGGTGCAGCTTCAGGTGCGACTTGGAGTGGTAGGGTAGGCTGGGGTGGAGGTTCTACATGTGGTGGAGGTTCTACTGGTGGTGGAGGCTCAGCTTGCAGTGGAGCTAGAGGAGGTAGCTCAACTGGTGGTAAGACTGGGGGCGGCGTAACTGTTACCGGCCCAGTCTCTGATCTTTCTTGAGGTGGGCCCTCTACTGCCACACCTCGTCCTACTTCTCTACGACGGGGTCGCCCCCTTCCTCGTCTTCCTCTTCCTCTTCCTCTTCCTCTTCCTCGTCCTCCGGGCATGGTTCTATAAACCAATATAAGGTTGCTTAAGTCTAAGGCCTTAATACTATGCATATATATATATAACAATACGCACACTATGCAATACATCGTAACGCCAAAGAAGTAAACATTCATCATGCTAAGCATCATATCATGCTATTAACAAAATTACTCAGCATGCAACACATGCCGTCATACTCTTAAATAAATACGTGAAATATCACAACCATTTAAGTAATGTCAACATAAAAAAAATGCATGCGAGTTTTAAAACGTTTCTCTTTTCTTATCTTATGCAAGGCGTACCTGACGGTGACGGGGCATCGACGTTGGGACCGTGGAGCGTGCCAAGCCTACATCGTAGGCTAGTCTACAGAATCTAAAACCTAGAGCTCTGATACCAACTGTAACGACCCTAAATTTCCACATATCTAGAGTCGCCACTAACGTCTCATGTTCATTGTGATGTCCCACATTGGTTGGGGAGGAGAACAAATCACCCTTTATAAGGGTGTGGAAACCTTCCCCTAGTAGACGCGTTTTAAAGCCTTGAGGGGAAGCCCGAAAGGAAAAGCCCAAAGAAGACAATATCTGCTAGCGGTGGATCTGGGTCGTTACAACTCTTTATAGATTTGGAGAATGAACTTGTTGGTCGATGGTATCCATTTATTCAATTAACATTAGTACAGGGCAGCATAAGGCTATCTCTCATACTCTAGAGACAAGAGTGGTAAGCATACATACCTAGCTCAACCATTAGAGTTAGAATCCATTCAAGGCTAACTTACCACTAACAATGAATTTCTCACCCCTTGGATATGTAGATTCATTAGTGACCTTACTTTGATTCAACAAGTCAAGGGTAGATTTGATAGTGACAAAAGAAAGGGTTGCAAAAATGATAGTAGAGATTGTAGTTAATGTTTTACATTCAAAGAAGCCAAATCTAGATCACAACCAAATGAATTGTATACTATTTTGAATGTACCTAACAAATGTTGGACTAATATATCTATAGATTTTGTTCTTGGTCTGCCACACACTAGAAAGGGTAAAAATAGTATTTTTGTTGTGGTAGATAGATTTAGTAAAATGGACCATTTTATTGCATGCAACAAGACGTAGAACATGTTGCTGACTTATTTAGACTTATTTAGATTACATGGAATTAGTAGAATAATTGTTAGTGATAGGATGTTAAAATTTTAAGTCACCTTGGAAAGTATTGTGGGGTACATTGGGTACCAAGTTGTTGTTTTCAACTACATGTCATCCTCTGGGCAAACTGAGGTGATTAATAGAATATTAGAGTGTTGCTCAGGGCTATTATTTATAAGAAGGGCAAACTGAGGTGATTAATAGAATATTAGAGTGTTGCTCAGGGCTATTATTTATAAGAATATTAAGTTTTGAGACTAATGTTTGTCATTTGTAGAGTTTGCATATAATAAAGCAATTCATAGTACCACTCATTATTTTCCTTTTGAAGTTTTTTATGGATTTACTCCACTTACGCCTCTTAATTTGCTTCTTATTCCTCCTAATACTTAAGTGTTTCATTAACAAAGGACATAAGGAGATCTTTTTTCAACTTGGTGATTAGGTTTGGATACATTTTCACAATGATTCTCGTCTCAAATGAAGACAAAGTTACTTGGGAGGGGAGATATAATAGCCCAAATAATAATAATAATAATAATAAATAAACAAATAAGTAAATAAATAAACAAATAAAACTATAAACACTAATCTCTAGTTCCCCCATTATCTCAACCCACCACAATACTCCACACATATCATGAAAAGAAACAGAAAAAAAAAATATGGAGCACAAAGAAACAGAAAAATAAATATCACCGATCCTGCAAAACGAAACAGAAAAACAAAAATGGCCTTCCGTAGAAACAGATTTACATGAAGAGAGATGTCGTCGTACATATTAAATCATTCCTTTTTGTTTATCCTAATTTCATTTTTAGAAAATCACAAACAATGACATCTCTTCTTTTTGCAATGATTTAGGCCTATAATTTTATAGGAAGGTAAATGAAGCTAAATGAATCAATTAAATTAAAAACTAATAATATTAGTGAATTTAAAGGGTAAATGACCCCAATGAATCAATTAAATTAAAAACTAACAATATAAATTTAAAGGTTAAGAAGAAAAAAAAAACAAATAAGAGAAATAAAAGATTTGAAAAGAAAATTTTATCTGTAATATATGTCAATTTAAAGGTTAATAGAAAAAAAAACAATTAATTAGAATACAAGAAAAATACATACAAATAGAATACTAAAGAGAGGTCAGAGTACTTTTAACAAAATCAAAAGAAAAAAAAACAAAGAGCAAGCTAAATACTTACTATAAACAAAATTAGAAGGAAGGAAAGAAAAGAGGAAATACATAGAAAAAATAAATAAAGAGAGCAAGACATAAAGAAAAGAAGGAAAGGTAGAGAAGGCCAAAATACAAAATGAAAGAAAAGAAAAAAAAATAGAATGATTAGAATTGGCCCGTACGAATGGATTAAAAATTGGTCAAGAATATCTCTAAACAAAAAATTAAGACGGTTTTGTTTTAGAAGACAAAAAAGATAGTCACTCCAATAAAATGAAATCTTAATAAAAATAGAATATATATATATATATAGATGTATATGATCGCTTGTGGATGTACATAATAAAATGATAAATTCACAAGAATAAGTGCGAGTATACACTATCACAAGTAGCGAGTAATAAGTAAATTATCGATTACACAGAGAACCTATCTTTTTAGTTAATTTTATCGCTAGAAATTAAGTGAGTTTTTATGTAAAAGTGTTGGTGATTTTGACTACTTAAACAAAACTAAAATATAGTGTCACTGCTGTCGAAAAACAGAAAATGATGAGAAAATCAACCATAATGAGGAAGATTCGACAAAGAGATATTAAATAGATAAAGTTTGAATTTTGTGGTAGATTTTAGTTAATTTTAATAGATTCCCAAGCCCACTTCCGAAGGTTATGCATAGTTTATTTTCATAATCGTTTGTAGTTTCTATTAACAAGCTCGAAGAGAAAAATTATTCCTAACCCTTCTATTACCCTTCAAGTCTCCTTGCAATAGAACTAGAGTAGGATTTCGTTGCTCCCTCTCTTCTCTCGAATAAGAGAACAACTATGTATGTAAATGAGCTAATTAAACACACATGTAAATCATTAACAACAATACTTTAATTAACAAAAATCATACCGTCAACATACTTAAACTATATAAAACTCTCTCGCCTCCTCTATAAAGTTGAGTTCTCTATACCAAATGAATTAAACAGAGAAACACACATTTTAATCATACAAAATTGATAGAATAAGAAAAGAGAGAGTTATCTAGTTTTGTTGCCATTCTTCAATGGAAGTATGGCCTAATCTATCCTTCTTGGTCTTCTCTTCCTTTTCCTATCAACAACAGCTGAATTAAGGTTTTTCTTCTTCTCCTCTGGTTTCACAGCGTTCATAGCAGCAGAGGCTCTACTGTCTAATCCGATTTTTCTCTCCCAAAGTTTGTGTCCCTCCTCTTGGTCTTCTTTTTCCTTTTATATTAAGCATGAGTTCCCCTTAGGGTTGAAAAGGAATAAGTTGTCTACGTAGGATGTTCCTGGTTAGGTAGTCAATGACCCACTTGGACTGCTGATATGGATTTAAAATTTTTAAATTTCCATGTCATCCCCCGTTTGTTTCCAGATTTGCTACTCCCTCATGTTTTAGCATAAATGTCTGAAATTGTACCATATAACTCAATTAAATGTGCAATTAAGATCGATTTATGCCAAATCATATTTTTTTCATGTTGGACGCAATAAATGATTTCATGCTCACTATAGAGTAGGGTGATAAATGAGAAAATGGTGAATAAGAGTGCAATACTAACTACAAAAGACTTGATATGACTCTTATTTTAGAGAGTTATCACACCCTAAACTTAGATTGCTCATCCCTCTTCTTTTTTTTCTCATTAACCAAATTTTTCTTCTATTTATATTTACATGGGTAGGGTATTCACCAAATCTTATAAAAAAAATAACACGTATTCCCCAAAACACTTCTAAAATGATTACCACTCTTTTTACCTTTGTTTTAACTTTCTCTTATCACAACAATTTTTTTTCCTCCCAAGAATCCTTCAAATCATAATCCTTCAAATCATCCCCTATTCTTTGGGTGCCTCCACTTGTGGTGCAAATTACCTTCTTAAGTCTTCAAAGAATGACTATATAGGCTAACACTCATTCTCCCTTAGTTCGACTCTCTTGTTAGTATCCTGTAGTTTTCAGTGTGGCCACATTCGTGATGCAACTCACTTGAACATCCTGCGTTTTTTTTTTTTTTTTTTTTTTTTTTTTTTTTTTTTTTTTTTTTTTTTTTTTTTTTTTTTTTTTTTTTNATTAGTATGGGTGTGGAATCATTCTTGAAAGTAGATTGATGTGCAGAAACTCTTGGTTATTGTTTTTGTTGGGAAAATGGTCTAAAGGGTGAATTATGAGAATTCTTTATGATTAAGGTGGATTATGATAGATTGGATCCTCAATTTTGATGAATACTCCATTCCATTTTAGCAGTAATTTCCTTAACCCTTTTTGTTCTCTTAGAGAAACACACCACTCACCTTACTGTTTTATTTATCATATTAAAGCATTCGACAATACATCCCTAGTTCTTGCACAAAACATCATGACTGCATATGAAACAATGCAGGATCAATTACCCTTCCTAAAACTTCATGCTAAAAAAAAATTCATGCTTCTAGTTTGTGTGCATTATTCAAAATTATATGCAGTAACACAACAAAAACCAAACACAACATAAGGATGTATACCTCTAAATCACGTAGCAAGGTTATAAAAAGTGTGATCAGAGAATTCCCTTGATTTTATGCATCGTTAGAGGAAGTGTTCTCTTCCTCCTCTACTGTAACGACTCGATATTTTCTACTTAATTTAAGGTCGCTACTGTATACATATCCTATCATTGAATGCGGAAGACTTTATTTAAATTCCATAAAACATAACCTTTATCTCAAAACACAGCTATTGTAATGACCCTAAATTTTCACATATCTAGAGGCGCCACTAACGTCTCATGCTCATCTATAATGCGGAAATATAACTCTTACATGAACATCATTTATAACGTAAACTTCGAAAAATGTTTAAAACAACTTATTCTCTGAAAAACACAACCATGGTCTTACGTGTTTAAACACAAAATACTAAAATTTAGAGAAAATAAAAACAAATACAAAATAATTTAAAACAATGAAATACAAAACAACCTATTCTAACTTAAAACTAAGAATTTAAAATGGT
>NW_019646610.1:9904-19580 GCF_002806865.2 Cucurbita pepo subsp. pepo
AGCGGAACCCCATAGTGTCATGCGCCTCATGAACACCCTCATCTGTGTGCTTTCGCACCTGTGCGCATTCGCGCTCATCATAAGGTGCGCGTCCGCACTCATCATCTCTAGGGGAAGTAGCCCTATGCTTATGAACATACAAAATGCATGAGGTCCCTCTAAATCCATCGTAATGTCTCTTCTGACACAACCCTCTAGTCTCATCTCTTTGTTACTCTAGGTAACACATACTCGTGGATATTTATATTAATATCATTTTCATGCTTTTAGGGTTGTGTCCTATGTCGATCTAACGACATGATGCAATATGGCACTCATCATCATCTAGCACGCTCAATATGGAAAACATCATCATATTAAGGTAAAAATCAGGAAATCATCATGCTCATCATAATGCCACAAAGTGCGTCAAACATATCAAGTACGACATTCATCAAAATATATATATACTAAGCACATCATCAAGTATCGTAACCCACACATCATCATAACTCATACATCATCATAACTCATATACCGCATCATACGACATAGTTCATACATCATCGTAACTCATACAATTTTTCCTTTACCTCTATCTTCCATTCTTTAAAGTTCTCTGTTTAATTCTTTTCAAACATCTTGTTTAATTCTTTTCTTCCCTGTGTAATTCTTTTCTTCTCTATTTAATTTTGTTAGCAGTTTTCTTTTCAAACCTGTTGTTTAATTCTTTTCTTCCTTCTTTAATTCTTTTCTTCTCTATTTAATTCTATTAGCAGTTTAGTTCTAAATAATTATATAAAGCAGAAGATCTATGATCTCATTCAAAGATCTGACATGATTTCTAACTGTTAATTTAAATCTAAATAATTGGGTAATGGAGGAGGAGATCTAATTCTAATTAATTCGATAAAAGATTTTGATTTTTTTTAATTGTGTACTTTTAGCTATTTTCAATTAAGTTCGATTTTTTATAAGATATCTAAAATCTAAATAATTGAAAGAGAGATCTAAGATAACTTTCCCTTCCTATTAAATTTGCTTGAAGTGAAGCCATTTCCAATTTTTCTCTTCGAAAATCTGCTATCTTTCTTTTGTTTCTTTCTCTTTTTTCCTTCCCAAAATCTACCATTTTTTTTTTTATGTTTCCTTTCTTTGCAATCATTTTCCAGTTGTAGGATGTTGGGAGATATTTGGGGGAGGTGGAGAGAATTTTACCTATTTAATCTAAGGTCATTACTATACTTGAATTGAAATACGAAATATACATTAAATGGGCAATGTGACTTACACTCGCCTTTTATTACCTAGAAGAGAAAATGATTACAAGGGAAAAAAAGAAAAATAACATTATTGAAATAAAGGAAAAGGAACAAAAGCAGAATGAATGTCTTATACTACCCTACCCTATGGTTTATTATGCAAATACAATTCAACCTATACTAACCTATACTAATGTTGCAAACCGAATTCAATACTATAAAATGAAAAAAAAAAAAACAACTACCCTATGCATGTGCCACGGTCCCGGGGTGTACGATGCAGCCGTCGATGTCACATGGGTGCCTTGCCCTTATCTGAAAAAGTAAAGTAGCACGAGGCTTGAGTATTTCTAGAATACTCAGTAAGTGACCCCCTATTGGGGTTATGCAACAATCACATGCAATGAAATGATGGGACCTATCGTTTCGTTTTTCCTACGATGCTGCCCTAACGGGTAATCGTGGACGTGTACCATATACTCTACACACAGCCCATACGTGCAAGTATGGGCTCACTAGCTTGTTCGCACACCGCTGGGCCACTTTCCTTATCCGGTGGGCATACTCTGGGAGCCCCTTATGACGGGACCCGTTAGAACTAGTAACCGTTACGGCAGCGCTATGCAAAACATAACGATCGTTGTCCTGCCATTGGATGTACGCGTCCGTACCCTCGTGATGGGATAAGGGTATATCCCCCTAGATGCATGAACACACATAATGCATGAGGTCCCCACTACTTCTACAATTTCATTATCCTTTAATACAACCCCGCTAGCATTAAGTACATATCATATCACATCAAACAAAGCAGCAAACATAGCATACATTCATGTTCACATGAGTTCGCACTTAAGCACATTAAACTGGCATACAATTCAATGACATGTGCAAATCCACGGGCACGTGTCAACATACAACAATTAACACGTAACCTACGACGGATGAGCCACTTACCTGGTTAGCTTAAGTCGTTGTCACGTATATATCCTTAATGAAAGTTCGATTGCGTTCTTTGAAATCCAAGTCAACCTATGTGAGCCCATGACATTAGTTTCAAGTTTGAACTCTATAAAATTATTTTCCTAATTTACATGTTAAAATTATGATATTTAGACAAAATTGAATGGAGTTTCATACCCTCTGATATTTCCTGTTTTATTTTTAAATTCTGTTCAACAAATCTTCCTCGGTGTAATTTTCTTCTGTAAATAGATTCTCAGTTCTGTAAACATTTTCAATTCTGTAAATAAGATATTCCTCTAATTCTATATTTATTTTCATTCTGTAAACCGATATTGTTGACCAATTTTAATTGATTGTTTGGGTATTATCTTACCGATTTATGTATCTGCGAACTAAAATTCCANATGTATCTGCCAACTAAAATTCCATTGATTCTAACCTTATTTCCTATCATTTAGGATGCTAACAAAAAATCTAATTCTCCCTGTGTAATTTTCTTCTGTAAAATGATTCTAAGTTCTATAAACATTTTCAATTCTGTAAATAAGATATTCCTCTAATTCTATATTTATTTTCATTCTGTAAACAGATATTGTTGACCAATTTTAATTGATTGTTTGGGTATTATCTTACCGATTTATGTATCTGCGAACTAAAATTCCATTGATTCTAATCTTATTTCCTATCATTTACTATTCTAACAAAAATTCTAATTAATTGAATATGAGATCTGATTATTACATGATCTAGTAAAATATGAAAAAGATTTGATCCTAAATTGATTTCTTATAACCATAACTATAAACGAAAAAGAAATATGAGATAGAATTTTACCGTAATAACAGACCAACAGACCAAAATCTCTTTAGGTAGATCTGCATCATATTCTTGTTGAAACACCATTTTACTTTTTCCCAAATCTGACCTGTGATAATAGTGGGGTTGAGGAAAGAGAATGCTGTTGGGAGAGGTGGGTAAATTTTATTTTTATTCCTATTTTTAAGTAATCATTTTTAGTTATTTAATTATGAATTATTATTATTTTTTATTATTTTGACGTATATATTTTTTTATAATTATTTATTATTTATTATATATTATTATTATTTGGGCTATTACATTACCTACCCTAAAAAGAACTTTCGTCCTCGAAAGTCTCGAACTCATGGATCAACTCGGGATATTTTTCCTTATTTTCTCCTCTCATTCCCACGTAGCTTCCTCGATTTGGTGGTTACGCCACAATACCTTAACGAAATCTATATTTCTATTACGTAAGGCTTTCACTTCTCGGGCTAAGATTTTAATCGGTTTCTCCTGATAACTTAAATTTTCCTCTATTTCGAGAGGTTTGTAGTCTATTACATGCGTAGGGTCTGTAATATATTTCCATAACATGGACACATGAAATACATCGTGTACGCTTGAAAGCGAAGGTGGTAAAGCTAGTTTATAAGCTACCGAACCTACTCTTTCTAAAATTTTGAACGATCCAATAAATCGGGGGCTTAGCTTCCCCTTTTGTCTGAATCTTAGAATGCCTTTCATAGGAGTTACTTTTAGGAACACTGGGTCCCCCTCTTCGAACTCTAAATTCCTATGCCTAACGTTGGCGTAGCTCTTTTGCCTACTCTGTGCGGTACGCATTCTTAATGTAACGACCCTAAATTTCCACATACTCAGAGTCGCTACTAACGTCTCATGCTCATCTATAATGCAGAAATATAACTCTTACATGAACATAGTTGATAACGTAAACTTCAAAAAAAACGTTTAAAACAACTTCTTCTCTGGAAAACACAGTCATGGTCTTACGTGTTTAAATACAAAATACTAAATTTTAGAGAAAATAAAAACAAATAGAAGGTGATTTAAAACAATGGAATGCAAAACACCCTATTCTAACTTAAAACTAAGAATTTAAATATGAATCTATCCTATGCACGTGCCACAGTCTCTGCTCGCGATGCCGCCGTCCTCCGTACAAGTGCGCCTTGCCTTTACCTGAAAAATGATGTGGCACACGGCCTGAGTATTTCAAAGAATACTCAGTAAGTGGCCCCACTATAGGGGCCATGCAAATGCAAACACATGCAATCATGATTTAGGGACCTATCTCTAATCATCTTAGGGGTGGCCTCCAGTCTCGGACAAATTGGATGTGTAGTACTTCCCTACACACGACTCACACGTGCGAGTGTGAGTCCCCAGGGCGCTCGCACACCCCCTGGACCCTCTGGTCAAGCTAATCTGTAGCGACGTCCGGAGGTCAGCGGAACCCCATAGTGTCATGCACCTCATGAACACCCTCATCTGTGTGCTTTCGCACCTGTGCGCATACGCGCTCATCATAAGGTGCGCGTCCGCACTCATCATCTCTAGGGGAAGTAGCCCTATGCTTATGAACATACAATATGCATGAGGTCCCTCTAAATCCATCATAATGTCTCTTCTGACACAACCCTCTAGTCTCATCTCTTTGTTACTCTAGGTAACACATACTCGTGGATATTTATATTAATATCATTTTCACGCTCTAAGGGTTGTGTCCTATGTCGATCTAACGACATGATGCAATATGGCACTCATCATCATATAACATGCTCAATATGGAATACATCATCATATTAAGGTAAACGTCACGCAATCATCATACTCATCATATTGCCACAAAATGCATCAAACATATCAACTACGTCAATCATCGAAATATATATATATTACGCATATCATCAAGCATCATAACTCACACATCATCATAACTCATATATCATCATAACTCATATACCGCATCGTACGACATAGTTCATACAACATCGTAACTCATACAATTTTTAGCCTATCCTATAGTAAGGCCACTTACCTGATTAGCTTATACGGTTGTCACCAATTTATCTTTAATGAAAGTTTGATTTTTCCCTTTGTATCCAAGCCAACCTATAAGAATCCATGGCATCAATTTCATGTTAAATTCTCTAACTATTACAATGGTTCATGTGCTAAACTTCATGCGAGCATTAAAGACTTTGCATAGATAAAGTCTTGGATGTGTTATAATATACCTCTAAATAGATATACACATATTATATATATATTCTATTTATATTAAGATTTCATTTTCTATTTTTTATTTCGATTGACTTCTCTCTTGTCTTTTGATATTCTTTCTTTACTCTGCTTTTTCTCTCAATTTTTGTTCAAGACATATTCTTGACCAATTTTTAATCGATACTTACTTAATCATTGTTGGTCAATTCGGATCCATTCTTACTCCCAACTCTTCCCTTCTATTTTTTCTCTTCCTCTGTGTTTTTTTTTTCTTTTGATTTTATATTCTGACCTTCTTTGTATTTTCTTCTTACTTAATCATTTTGTTGGTCAATTCGGATCCATTCTTACTCCCAACTCTTCCCTATTATTTTTCTCTTCCTCTCTGTTTTTTTTTCTTTTGATTTTATATTCTGGCCTTCTTTGTATTTTCTTCTTCCCTGCCTTTTCTTTTTTTTTTACTCTGTATGCCTTCTCTCTATTTTTTTTTTACTTTCTGGCCTTCTTTGTATTTTCTTTTTCCCTGCCTTTTCTATTTTTTTTTTCTCTCTATGCCTTCTCTCTTTTTTTTTTTTTTTTTACTTCTTTCCTGCATTTTTACTTTTCTCTCTTTCCTTCTCTCTATTTTTTTTTCTCTCTATGCCTTCTCTCTATGCTCTTTAGTTTTTTTCCTGCATTTCTACTTTTCTCTTTTTTCTTTTTCCTACATTTTTACTTTTCTATCTTTCCTTTTGATTTTGTTTACTGTTTTTGGCCTTCTATATATATATATATATTTTCTCTTTTCTTTTGATTTTGTTAGCAGTACTTTGCCTCTCTACCGTCATCTCATATTTTTTTGTATTCTAATTAATTCTTCTTTCCAAATCTTTCATTTATCTTATATGTATTTTATATTTTTTTTTCTTCCTTTAATTTTGTTAAAATCTAAAATTCACAGATAAATTTTCATTTCAAATCTTTCCTTTCTTCTTTCCTCTTTCCTTTCTTATTTACCTATTAATTTTTTTGTTCGGATTCTTCTCTTTTACTCTCTATTTTGTATTTATTTTTCTATCTGTTATGTTGAAAAATATTTGTCTCATCGGTTCTAGTTATTTTCTATGACCTAACATCATAACCAAAAATCTAAATATCTGGGCAAGAGAAGCAGGGATCTAATTCTGAATAATTAGACAAAGGAAAAGAAAATATGTTCGGTTTATTTTTCTATGACCTAACATCATAACCAAAAATCTAAATAAATGGGCAGGAAACAAGAGATCTTATTCAGATTAATTAGATAAACGAAAAGGAAATCTGATTGGGATAAACGAAAAAGAGATCTGAAATATGACTTACCGTAATAACAAAGCAAGATCTCTCTCCAAAGCAAATCTCTCTCCAATAATTAAATCTTCAGCTCTCCTTGCAAATCTGGTTGTTGGTATTTTTTTTTTCATTGTAGGAACGCATCCAGTATTTTTTTTTTTCATTGTAGGAACCTCATATGCATCCAGTTTTTCATTGTAGGAACCTCAGATGCATCCAGTATTCTGATTTGGGTTTTTTTTACCGATGAGTTGGGTTGAGGAGAGATAGTTGGGAGAGAGAGGGGGTTAGTGGGGAGTAGTTTAGGGAAAATTATTATTTTAATTATTTAATTATTTAGTTTTTTTTTTTTTTGGGTCGTTACACTTACTCTAATTTTCTGTACCGCCTCGTTGGTGATGAGGACCAGCTCGGGTCCTACAAGTTCTCGTTCTCCTACTTCGTCCCAGAACAATAGGGATCTACATCATTTTCCATACAACGCTTCAAAGGGTTCCATCCCGATGGTTGCTTGGAAGCTGTTGTTGTAAGAGAATTCCATTAAGTGGAGTTTAGTGTCCCAACTCCCTGTGAAATTCATAACGCATGCCCGAAGCATGTCTTCCAGTATTTGGTTTAATCGTTCCGTTTGGCCATCCGTTTGTGGGTGGAAGGCGGTGCTAAAGTCGAGGCGGGTACCCATCACTTTTTGGAGTCCGCGCCTAAAGGTCGACGTAAAACGCGAGTCCCGATCCGACACAATTGACACCGGTTGTAACGACCCTAAATTTCCACATATCTAGAGTCGCCACTAACGTCTCATGCTCATCTCTAATGCAGAATAAAAATTTAAGAATGCTCATCTTTATTAGCGGAATAATTTAAAACTTCATAATACATTTAAACATTGGAAAATACTGTCGAACTTACGTGTTTCAAACATTGTGCTGGAGTTCAAAGATAAAATAAAACGATTACAAATTAATTAATATAAATGAATGAAATGCAAACGCCCTATCCTAACCAAGACTAGGAATTTTAAATATGCAACTATCCTATGCACGCGCCACAGTCTCTAATCACGATGCCACCGTCAACCGTACATGAGAGCCTTGCCTTCACCTAAAAAATAATATGGCACACGGCCTGAGTATTTCTAAAATACTCAGTAAGTGTGGGGTCATGCTAATGCAAACACATGCAATCATGAATAAGAACCTATCTCTAATCATCTTAGGGGTGGCCTCCAGTCTCGGACAAATTGGATGTGTAGTACTTCCCTACAAACGACTCACACGTGCGAGTGTGAGTCCCCAGGGCGCTCGCTGTAACGACCCAAAAAAAAATTAAATAATTAAAATAATTAAAAAATAATTTTCCCTAAACTACTCTCCACTAACCCCTCTCCCTCTCCCAACTATCTTTCCTCAACCAACTCATCAGTCAATCTCCCAGATCAGAATACTTGATGATGGTTTCTACAATGAAAAAAAAATACAAACAACCAGATTTACAAGGAGAGCTGGAGATTTAATTTGGAGAGAGATCTTGTTGTTATTATGGTAAGTCATGTTTTGGATCTCTGATCTCTTTTTAAGTCATGGATCTCTTTTTCATTTATCCCGATCAGATTTCCTTTTCGTTTGTCTAATTATTCAGAGAATTAGATCTCTGTTCTCTTGCCCAGTTATTTAGATTTTTGGTTATGATGTTAGGTCATAGAAAAATAACTAGAACACATTTTCTTTTCCTTTGTCTAATTATTGAGAATTAGATCCTGCTTCTCTTGCCCAGATATTTAGATTTTTGGTTATGATGTTAGGTCATAGAAAATAACTAGAACAGATGAGGCAAATATTTGTCAATAGAATAAAAGAAAATACAGAACATATAGAAAAATGAATACAAAATAGAGAGTAAAAGAGAAAAAGTCGGAACAAAAAATTAATAGGTAAATAATAAAGGAAAGAGAAAAGAAGAAAGGAAAGATTTGGAATGAAAATTTATTTGTGAGTTTTAGATTTTAACAAAATTGAAGGAAGAAAAAAAAATACATACAAGATAAAGGAAAGATTTGGAAAGAAGAATTAATTAGAATACAAAAAAAAGATGAGATGACGGTAGAGAGGCCAAAATACTGTTAACAAAATAAAAAAAGAAGACAATATATATATATATATATAGGCCAAATACGGTAAACAAAATCAAAAGGAAAGAGAGAAAAGTAGAAATGCAAGGAAAAGAAAAAAAAAATAAAGAGCAGGAAGTAAAGAGAAAATACAGCAGGAAAGAAGTAAAAGAGAAAATACAGAGAAAGCATGCAGAGAAAAAAATAGAGAGAAGTAAAAGAAAAAATATAGAGAAGGCATACGGAGTAAAAAAAATAGAAAAGGCAGGGAAGAACTAAAAGAGAAATACAAATAAGACCAGAATAGAAAATCAAAAGAAAAAAAATACAGGAGTAGGAGAAAAATAAAAGGGAAGAGTTGGGAGTAAGAATGGATCCGAATTGACCAAATGATTAAGTAAGAATCGGTTAAAAATTGGTCAAGAATATGTCTTGAACAAAAATTGAGAGATGAAAGAATATCAAAAGACAAGAGAGAAGTCAATCGAAATAAAAAATAGAAAATGAAATCTTAATATAAATAGAATATATATATAATATGTGTATATCTATTTAGAGGTATATTATAATGTTCTAAGACTTTATCTATACAAAGTCTTTAATGCTCGCATGAAGTTTAACACATGAACTATTGTAAGAGTTAGAGAATTTAACATGAAATTGATGTCGTGGATTCTTATAGGTTGGCTTGGATACAAAGGGAAAAATCGAACTTTCATTAAAGATAAATTGGTGACAACCGTATAAGCTAATCAGGTAAGTGGCCCTACTATATGATAGGCTAAAAATTGTATGAGTTACGATGTTGTATGAACTATGTCGTACGATGCGGTATATGAGTTATGATGATGTATGACTTATGATGATGTGTGGGTTATGATACCTGATGATGTGCTCAGTATATATATATTTTGATGAATGTCGTACTTGATATGTTTGATGCACTTTGTGGCAATATGATGAGTATGATGATTGCGTGACGTTTACCTTAATATGATGATGT
>NW_019646610.1:20134-26896 GCF_002806865.2 Cucurbita pepo subsp. pepo
AAAAAAAAAGGTGATATTCTCACCATCGGTGGGACCTAGCTTTAAATTTAAAGGCACAAATACCGGGGCTACCCCCAAAGGTAGTCTCGATGATGAAAACAAAGAGATTAGTCCAACAAGGCGGTTGAACTATATTAGCATGTGCCGTAGATGTAAGAGGAAAAGAAAAGACCCTAGAAAACGTGTCAATTGTAAACGAGTTTTCAGATGTGTATCCGGATGACCTACCTGGAATACCCCCTTCCTAAGCGGTCGACTTCATCATCGAACTCGAGCTGAGAACTGGGCCTATTTCTAAAGCACCCTATCCATGGCGCTAGCAGAGTTGAAGGAACTCAAGGCGCAATTACAAGACTTATGGGATAAATGGTTCATTCGACCTAGCATAACTATGTTATTATAGGTTGCGCTGTAAGTTGGGCCAGTTATGCTATGACTCTCTCGATCGCTACAACTATGTTGGCTCCTTCAAATTTTCTTTGTACCCTTACTTCCCTCGTAATGAGGGCCGAAGATTGGGCCGCCTTTCTACTCAAAGCGTCTGCGACCACATTTGCTTTTCCAGGGTGGTACTGGATATCTATATCGTAGTCCTTCACCAATTATAACAACCTTCTCTATCTCATATTTAACTCTTTCTGGGTGAAGAAATATTTAAAATCTTGTGGTCGGTTAAACTTTGAATTTTCTCTCCATACAAGTAGTGTCACCAAATTTTCAGCGTGAACACTACAGCGGCCAACTCCAGGTCGTGGGTAGGGTAATTATCTTCGTATTCTTTTAGTTGACGGGACGCGTATGCAACAACTTTACCGTGTTGCATTAACACACATCCTAGTCCATTCTTTAAAGGCGTCACTATAGATTACGTACTCTTCTGAGATCTCGGGTACCGTGAGTACCGGGACGGTTACCAATCTCTCTTTTAGGTTTTGGAAGCTTGCCTCACAAGCATCATTTCATATAAATGGTACCCCTTTTCTCGTTAGCTGTGTCAAAGGCGAGGCTATTCTAGCGAAGTCCTACACGAACCTTCGATAGTATCTCGCTAGTCCCAAGAAACTCTGTACTGATGTTACCGAAGTTGGGCGTTCCTACTTCGTGACCGCTTTGACCTTAGTAGGATCTACGGATACTCCGTCCTTTGTCGCCACGTAACCTAGAAAAGAGACTTATCGTAACCAAAATTCACACTTTGAGAACTTGGCATACAACTTGTTCTCTCTTAGGGTGGCTAGGACTTTTCAGAGGTGTTCCTAGTGTTCCAAGTCTGTTTTCGAGTACACTAGGATGTCATCAATGAGCACGATCACAAAAGTGTCTAGACAGTCCTTGAACACTCGGTTCATTAACTCTATTAACACAGCTGAAGCATTGGTGAGGCTAAATGACATACCACGAACTTATAGCGATCATACCTTGTCCTAAATGCTGTCTTTGGTGCGTCTTTTTCTTTACTCTTTATTTAATGATAACCTGACCGCAGGTCTATCTTAGAAAATATTGTTGCTTCTCTTAGTTGATCGAATAAGTCTTCTATTCTAGGTAGAGGGTATTTGTTCTTTATGGTTCTCTTATTTAACTCTCTGTAATCGATGCACAAACGCATCGATCCATCTTTCTTCTGAACAAACAACACTGGCGCACCCTAGGGGAATATGCTAGGTCGAATGAACCTTTTATCCCGTAAGTCTTGTAATTGCACCTTGAGTTCTTTCAAGTCTGCTAGCGCCATGCGATAGGGTGCTTTAGAAATAGGCCCAGTTCCCGGCTCGAGTTCGATGATGAAGTCGACCGCTCGGGAAGGGGGTATTCCTGGTAGGTCATCCGAATACACATTTGGGAACTCATTTACGATGGACATGTTTTCTAGGGTCTTTTCTTTTCCTCTTACATCTACGGCACATGCTAATATAGTTCAACCGCCTTGTTGGACTAATCTCTTTGCTTTCATCATCGAGACTACCTTTGGGGTAGCCCCGGCATTTGTGCCTTTAAATTTAAAGCTAGGTCCCACCGATGGTGAGAATATCACTTTTTTTTTTTCCTTTTTGCGACATTCTATAATAGCATGGTTTGCAACTAGTCAATCCATGCCTAGTACTACGTCGAAGTCGGTCATCTTTACTACTATTAGGACTACGCTTAGAGTTTGGTCGGCTACTATTGCTTGATCATTCTTTACTCTATCCTTAGTTACTACGTCTACCCTCTCAGGGCTGCTTGCCGACCATACATACAATAAGGGTTCTAATTCAAACCCTGTCTCTGATCCCTCTCGAGGTGGGCTCTCTTCAGCCTCACCTCGTCCTCTATCTCTAATAGGAGGTCGTCCCCTTCCTCGTCTTACTCTTTCGCATGGTCTAGGCAGCATGGTTCTAGAAACCAAGATAGCATCTCTTAAGTCTAAGGCTCATTACCTATGAAATTATGCTATGCATCACATCTACTAAGTTCACATCATATTGCAAACAAAATCACTCAGCATGCAACACATCACATCATGCTCTTAAATAAATACGTGAAATATCAAAACAATTTCAGTAACATTAACATAAAAATGCATGCGAGTTTGAAAACGTTTCTCTTTTCTTATCTTGTGCAAGGCGTACCTGACGGTGACGGGGCATCGACGTTGGGACCATTGAACGTGCCAAGCCTACATTGTAGGCTAGTCTACAGAATCTAAAACCTAGAGCTCTGATACCTACTGTAACGACCCTAAATTTCCACATACTCAGAGTCGCTACTAACGTCTCATGCTCATCTATAATGCGGAAATATAACTCTTACATGAACATAGTTGATAACGTAAACTACAAAAAAAACGTTTAAAACAACTTCTTCTCTGGAAAACACAGCCATGGTCTTACGTGTTTAAATATGAAATACTGAAATTTAGAGAAAACAAAAACAAATACAAAATAATTTAAAACAATGAAATGCAAAACAACCTATTCTAACTTAAGACTAGAAATTTAAATATGAATCTACCCTATGCACGTGCCACAGTCTCTGCTCGCGATGCCGCCGTCCTCCGTACAAGTGCGCCTTGCCTTTACCTGAAAAATGATGTGGCACACGGCCTGAGTATTTCAAAGAATACTCAGTAAGTGGCCCCACTATAGGGGCCATGCAAATGCAAACACATGCAATCATGATTTAGGGACCTATCTCTAATCATCTTAGGGGTGGCCTCCAGTCTCGGACAAATTGGATGTGTAGTACTTCCCTACACACGACTCACACGTGCGAGTGTGAATCCCCAGGGCGCTCGCACACCCCCTGGACCCTCTGGTCAAGCTAATCTGTAGCGACGTCCGGAGGTCAGCGGAACCCCATAGTGTCATGCACCTCATGAACACCCTCATCTGTGTGCTTTCGCACCTGTGCGCATTCGCGCTCATCATACGGTGCGCGTCCGCACTCATCATCTCTAGGGGAAGTAGCCCTATGCTTATGAACATACAATATGCATGAGGTCCCTCTAAATCCATCATAATGTCTCTTCTGACACAACCCTCTAGTCTCATCTCTTTGTTACTCTAGGTAACACATACTCGTGGATATTTGTATTAATATCATTTTCACGCTCTAAGGGTTGTGTCCTATGTCGATCTAACGACATGATGCAATATGGCACTCATCATCATATAACATGCTCAATATGGAATACATCATCATATTAAGGTAAACGTCACGCAATCATCTACTCATCATATTGCCACAAAGTGCATCAAACATATCAAGTACGACATTCATCAAAATATATATATAGTACGCACATCAAGTATCGTAACCCACACATCATCATAACTCATACATCATCATAACTCATATACCGCATAGTACGATATAGTTCATACATCATCGTAACTCATACAATTTTTAGCCTATCCTATAGTAAGACCACTTACCTGATTAGCTTATAAGGGTGTCACCAATTTATCCTTAACGAAAGTTTGATTTTTCCCTTTGTATCCAAGCCAACCTATAAGAATCCATGACATCAATTTCATGTTCAATTCTCTGACTCTTACAATGCTTCATGTGCTAAACTTCATGCGAGCATTAAAGACTTTGCATGGATAAAGTCTTGGAACGTTATAATATACATCTAAATATATATACATATTCTAGTTATATTAAGATTTCATTTTCTATTTTTTATCTCGAGTGACTACTTTCTTGTCTTCTAATATTTTTTCTATACTCTACTTTTTCTCTCCATTTTTGTTCAAGACATATTCTTGACCAATTTTTAATCAATTCTTACTTAATCATATTATTGGTCAATTTCGATCGATTCTTACCCCTTAACTCTTCCCTTTTATTTTTCTCTTCCTTCTATATTTCCTCCTCTCTTTCCTTCCCTCTTTATTTTTTTTTTCTTCTTTTAGGTATTTCCTCTTTTTCTTTTCTTTTTTTCTTTTGAGTTTATTAACAGTATTCTGGTTTTTCTCTGGTCTTCTCTTTGTATTTTTTCTTCCTTCCAAAATCTTTCTTTTATCTTGTTTTCCTTTTTTTTTTCTTTCATTCGGTTATCATTAATTCTTCCTTCCAAATATTTCTTTTTATCTTGTTTTCCTTTCTTTTTTTCCTTTAATTTTGTTATGATTTAAATTCACATATATCATAGATAAATTTTTGTTACCAAATCTTTCCATTTTTTTTAAAACAGAATCTTTTCTTTCTTTCTCCCGATCCTGTATTTACTTCTTATCTTCCCTCTTTTTCCCTCTAGATAACCAAAACAGAATCTTTTCTTTCTCTGTCTTGTATTTACTTCTTATCTTCCATTTTTCCCTCTGTTCTGTATTTTTTATGGACAGATATTAGCCTCAGTCATGGTTAATTTTCTATAACCAGATAACCAAAATCTAAATAAATTGGCAGGGAACAAGAGATCTTATTCTGATTAATTAGATAAAGGAAAAAGAAATCTGATTGGGATAAATGAAAAAGAGATCTGAAATATAACTTACAGTAATAAAAAAGCAAGATCTCTCTCCAATAATTAAATTTCCAGCTCTCCTTGCAAATCTGGTTGTTGGTATTTTTTTTTTTCATTCTAGGAACCTACGATGCATCCAGTATTCTGATTTGGGTTTTTTACGGATGAGTTGGTTGAGGAGAGATAGTTGGGAGAGGGAGGGGGTTAGTGGGGAGTAGTTTAGGGAAAATTATTATTTTAATTATTTAATTTTTTTTTTGGGTCGTTACAGTTGCAGCAACCGAGAGAGTCATGGCACAACTGGCCTGATTTACAGTGCAACCTACACTTAGGCAAAGAATGGTTACCTCCCAACGAGAGGATTCAAACCTATAGAAAGTCTTAAGCCAGATAGCTGAGAGTCTAGTAAATGGATTCTCAAAGACCTCAGATGAAGGGCTATTGTATCAGAGACGCCTATATGTCTCGACAATAGAGGAGATCAGGAAAGAAATACTAACGAAGCTCACAACTCGTCATTTGCCATGCACCCAGGAGGTACTAATATGTACCAAGATTTAAAACAACACTTTTGGTGGAAGAGCATGAAGAGGGATGTGGCCGGGTTTGTGCGCAAGTGCTTAGTTTGTCAACAAGTGAAAGCTCCAAGAAAAAAGGCGGTGGGGTTGTTGCAGCCCCTAAGCATACTGGAGTGGAAGTGGGAAAACATAGCGATGGACTTCATAGTAGGTTTACCCAAAACGCCCAAAGGCTATACAGTGATATGGGTAGTTGTCGATAGGTTGACCAAGTCGGCACACTTTCTACCTAGGAAGGTTACATATACAGTTGACAATTGGGCACAACTGTATGTGAAAGAAATAGTAAGACTACATGGAGTCCTAGTGTCTATAGTGTCGGATCGGGATCCACGCTTTACGTCAGTGTTTTGAAGCAGACTTCAAAAAGCACTGGGTACCCGCCTCGACTTTAGTACCGCCTTTCACCCTCAAACAGATGGACAAACGGAGCGTTTAAACCAAATTCTAGAGGACATGCTACGCGCTTGCGTACTAGATTTTAAGGAAAGTTGGGATTCCAAACTCCACCTAATGGAATTCTCGTATAACAACAGTTTCCAAGCAACTATTGGAATGGCACCGTTTGAGGCCCTGTACGGGAAACGGTGTAGGTCCCCACTGTGTTGGGACGAGGTAGGAGAGAAAGAATTAGTAGGACCCGAGTTGGTTCGACTCACCAATGAGGCTGTCCAGAAAATTCGAGCGAGGATGCGTACCGCTCAAAGTAGACAGAAAAGCTACGCCGATGTAAGGCGTAAAAGCCTGGAGTTTGAGGTGGGGGACCCAGTATTCCTCAAGGTGGCACCTATGAAAGGTGTGTTAAGATTCGGACATAAGGGCAAGTTAAGTCCTAAATTCATTGGACCATTCGAGATCCTAGAGCGAGTTGGTCCGGTAGCGTATAAGTTAGCCTTACCTCCAGCCCTCTCAGGAGTACATGATGTATTTCATGTGTCGATGCTGAGGAAGTACATTACGGATCCTATCCACGTAATAGACTACGAACCACTCCAACTCAATGAAGATATGAGCTACGAGGAAAAACCAGTAAGAATCTTAGCTAGAGAGGTAAAGACCTTACGCAACAGGAGTATTGCGTTCGTTAAGGTACTGTGGCGGAATCACCACAGTGAGGAAGCCACGTGGGAGCGTGAGGACGAGATAAGAGAGAAATACCCCGAGTTGGTACAAGAGTTTGAGACTTTCGAGGACGAAAGTTCTTTTTAGGGGTAGATAATGTAACGACCC
>NW_019646610.1:27260-39913 GCF_002806865.2 Cucurbita pepo subsp. pepo
TACCCACGACCTGGAGTTCGCCGCTGTAGTGTTCGCACTGAAAATTTTGTGACACTACTTGTATGGAGAGAAAATTCAAAGTTTAACCGACCACAAGATTTTAAATATTTCTTCACCCAGAAAGAGTTAAATATGAGACAGAGAAGGTTGTTAGAATTGGTGGAGGACTACGATGTAGATATCCAGTATCACCCTAGAAAAGCAAATGTGGTCGCAGACGCATTGAGTAGAAAGGCGGCCCACTCTTCGGCCCTCATTACGAGGGAAGTAGGGGTACAAAGAAAATTCGAGTGAGCCAACATAGTTGTAGCGACCGAGAGAGTCGTAGCACAACAGGCCCGACTTACAGTGCAACCTACACTTGGGCAAAAGTGGTTACCTCCCAATGAGAGGAGCCAAACCTACAGAAAGTCTTAAGCCAGCTAGCTGAGAGTCTAATAAATGGATTCTCGAAGACCTGAGATGAAGGGCTATTGTATCAGGGGCGCCTATATGTCTCGACAATAGAGGAGCTAAGGAAAGAAATATTAACGAAGCTCACAACTTGCCATTTGCCATGCACCCAGGAGGTACTAAGATGTACCAAGATTTAAAACAACACTTCTGGTGGAAGAGCATGAAGAGGGACGTGGCCAAGTTTGTGAGCAAGTGCTTAGTTTGTCAACAAGTGAAAGTTCCTAAACAAAAGGCAATGGGGTTGTTGTAGCCCCTAAGCATACCAGAGTGGAAGTGGGAAAACATAGCAAGGGATTTCATAGTAGGATTACCCAAAACGCACAAAGCATATACAGTGATCTAGGTAGTTGTCGATAGGTTGACCAAATCGACACACTTCCTACCTGGGAAAGCTACATATACAGTTGACAATTGGGCACAACTGTATGTGAAAGAAATAGTAAGACTACATGGAGTCCTAGTGTCTATAGTGTCGGATCGGGATCCACGCTTTACGTCAGTGTTTTGAAGCAGACTTCAAAAAGCACTGGGTACCCGCCTCGACTTTAGTACCGCCTTTCACCCTCAAACAGATGGACAAACGGAGCGTTTAAACCAAATTCTAGAGGACATGCTACGCGCTTGCGTACTAGATTTTAAGGAAAGTTGGGATTCCAAACTCCACCTCATGGAATTCTCGTATAACAACAGAATCCAAGCAACTATTGGAATGGCACCGTTTGAGGCCCTGTACGGGAAACGGTGTAGCCGAGACTACTGGTCGCAGTCTGGTTCGGGTCGTGGTTCGGGTCGCGGGCTGCGGAGGCTACTGGGCCAAGACTATAGTTGGGCCTCGGCTTATTGGGCTGGGCCGGAAGTTTTTTTTTTGGGGTTGCAGGCCGGCTCGATTGGACCATGGGTCTAGTCTCGGGTTGGTTCAATTGAACCGTAACTTTTGGACTGGTCTGAGGTTTGGGCCGCTGTAGTTGGGCTGGGCCGAAGGCAGAGGCCGAGGAAAGAATGGGCTGACCCTCTCAGGTTCTGGGTTCGGGTTGACCCGGATTCGTGGGTCTCGTCTTCCTTACCCGACTTCGATCGATTTTTCGGCGAGCTTTCTCTCTCTCCTTCCCGCGGCGTTTTCGTTGCCGATTTCGGTCTTCTCTCTTCCTCTTCCTCTTTATTTGTCGTCCTTCTTTCTTTTCGGGAAGTCTTGCAGCCTAAAGGTTCCTAAAACCATAGATCTATGAACGATTAGGAAAAACCTAATTTTTCGACCTCGATTATCGACGACGGCGTTTACGAAGAAGCACAGAACGCACCTTGAGTTATCGTGCTTTCGTTAGGGACCCTTCTCGTGGTGGTAACAGGTCATTTGGTGTCGGTTTGAGGGTGGTTTGAGGGTTCATCGGATAAATTNCGAAATATCTCTCTCTCTCTCTCGTAGTTTCTGTCTTTTCTCTCTTTGCAGGTATCCTGATGGTGCTGGGTGTCGTGGGTTGAGGGTTGGGCGTGTTGTGGCCGTCGTTTTGCGTGGGTTCCGCGAAACTCGGCGGTCGCCGGAAAACTCGCGGGTTTTCCGGCGACTAAGTTTTTGTTTTTTTTTTTGTTTTTTTTCTCGTTTTCTCGTTTTCTCATTTTTCTCTTTTATTTATTTATTTATTAATTATATATATTATTTTTTTCTTTCTTTCCCAGGTCGTTACATTATCTGCCCCTAAAAAGAACTTTCGTCCTCGAAAGTCTCAAACTCTTGTAAACTGTTGTTATACGAGAATTCCATCAGGTGGAGTTTGGAATCCCAACTTTCCTTAAAATCTAGTACGCAAGCGCGTAACATGTCCTCTAGAATTTGGTTTAAACGCTCCGTTTGTCCATCTGTTTGGGGGTGAAAGGCGGTACTAAAGTCGAGGCGGGTACCCAGTGCTTTTTGAAGTCTGTGCCAAAACGCTGACGTAAAGTGGTGAGTTGTGAGCTTCCATCAGTGTTTTAAATCTTGGTACATCTTAGTACCTCCTGGATGCATGGAAAATGGTGAGTTGTGAGCTTCCATCAGTATCTCCTTCCTTAAATCTTCTATTGCCGGAACACATAAGCGTCCCTGATACAATAGTTCTTCATCTGATGACTTCGGGAATCCATCTACTGGACTTCGTCTAGCTGTCCTAGGACTTTCTGTAGGTTAGGATCCTCTTGTTGGGAGGTAATAATTATGTGCCTAAGCGTAGGTTGTACCGTGAGTCGGGCCAACTGTGCTATGACTCCCTCGGTCGCTACAGCTATGTTGGCTCGCTCGAACTCTCTTTATACCCTTTCTTCCCTCGTAATGAGGGCCGACGAGTGGACCGTCTTCCTACTGAAGGCATCTGCGACTACATTTGCTTTTCTAGGGTGGTACTGGATATCTACGTCATAATCCTTCACCAATTCTAACCACCTTCTCTGCCTCATGTTTAACTCTTTCTGGGTGAAGAAGTATTTCAAACTTTTGTGGTCGGTAAAAATTTGAGTTTTCTCGCCATACAGGTAATGTCGCCAGATTTTCAGCGCGAACACTACAGCGGCCAACTCTAGGTCATGGGTAGGGTAGTTCTTTTCATATTCTTTAAGTTGACGAGATGCGTATGCGACAACCTTGCCGTGTTGCATTAACACACATCCCAGTCCTTTCATGGAGGCATCACTATAGATCACATATCCTTCTGAGCTCTCGGGTACTATGAGTACCGGGGCGGTTACCAATCTCTCTTTTAGGTTCTGGAAGCTTGCCTCACAAGTATCATCTCATCTAAACGGCACCCCTTTTTTTAGGTTCTGGAAGCTTGCCTCACAAGTATCATCTCAATCCTAGGAAACTCCTTACTTCCGTTACCGTAGTTGGGCGTTCTCACTTTGTGATCGCTTCGACCTTGGTGGGATCTACAGATATTTCGTCCTTTGACACCACGTGTCCTAGGAAAGAGACTTTTCGTAACCAAAATTCGCATTTGGAGAACTTGGCATACAACTTGTGCTCTCTTAGGGTGGTTAGGACTTTGCGGAGGTGTTCCTCGTGCTCTAGGTCTGTTCTCGAGTATATGAGAATGTCGTCAATGAACACAATCACGAACATGTCTAGGCATTCTTTGAATACCCGGTTCATTAACTCCATAAATACAGCTGGGGCATTGGTGAGGCCAAATGACATCACTACAAACTCGTAGTGACCGTACCTTGTCCTATATGTTGTTTTTGGTACGTCTTTTTAATTAATCCTAATTTGGTGGTAACCGAACCGAAGATCTATCTTAGAGAATACTGTTGTCTCTCTCAGTTGATCAAACAAGCCTTCTATTCTAGGCAGAGGATATTTGTTTTTTATGGTTCTCTTGTTTAGCTCTCTGTAATCTATGCACAAACGCATCGATCCATCTTTCTTGTAACGACCCGAAAAAAAAAAGATAATAATAATAAGTAAATAATAATTATAAAAAAAATAAAATAAAATTAAAAAAAAGTAAATTATCGACTCTCTCTCTCTCTCTCCACCTTCCCCAAATATCTCCCCAACCCCTCCAACTGTACCCTTGTAGTCTTTAATGCTCGCATGAAGTTTAGCACATGAACCCTTGTAGGAGTTAGAGAATTAAACATGAAATTGATGTTATGGATTCTTATAGGTTGGCTTGGATACAAAGGGAAAAATCGANCCCTTGTAGTCTTTAATGCTCGCATGAAGTTTAGCACATGAACCCTTGAATTTAGTTTTGTTCCTAATTTTATGCTAGATTAATTGTTAAGAGATAATTCAACAACTAAATGAATTAATAAAACTTCTCTTCNTGCTAGATTAATTGTTAAGAGATAATTCAACAACTAAATGAATTAATAAAACTTCTCTTCATTTGTGAACTAACTCATAAGTTAAACGAGTAAATCCCATCTTTTTAAGTGTTGGAAAAAAAAGAATTACGAGATACTCATGTAACCCTTCAAGCAAATGAAATTGGTAATATTATTATTGAGCAATATAATAGTGAGTAGAAATTGTAAATTTTGTACCTTGTACTTTGTACTTCAAGTAGGCGACATTGTACTTCAAAGCCAATTCCAGGGAACAATGAAGCTTCATAGAGTCTTTCTGTCCAGGTACAGGTTCCTTCAGCCTTTACACTCGAGAGCCAATCTTTCTGCCTTTACACTCGAGAACCAATCTTCATCTGGCCCGAGGAAACCTTTGCACGCCTTCGTTACCTTTTGGGAGACCTACACTCCTTAACTTTATTATAATATAAGATTAAAGCTACAAATACTATATTATAGCATTAAAATGGTATTATAAGTGAAAAATAACACATTATTTTATATATTTATTTTTCTAAAATCTAAATATCATTCATCCTTTTCATTCATAAGTCTTAATATCATGAGATCGAGATGCTAGTTGATAAGTTATTAATTTGGCTAAGTTTTGTTGGTAATATGCAAATCATTTCTTAAAATTATTTTTTCAAAGTATGGAAAAAAACATAAAAATGATTTACTATTAAACTCTCCACTTTAATCGTTTGAAATCGAAAATCATTTTTATAAAAGTAAATGAAAATCATATTTAGCATATAAGTTTTAGTTGTGTAATCTTTCGGTCTAATTTCTTAACATTTGCGACAATATAATTTTTAAATTTTAATATACACCACTTATAAGTCGGGGACTATGAGCATCCGCTTCCTGAATTATTATAAACCAACCAGTCGGATTCACATTTTACCCAATCTTCGCTGTCTAGCCCGAAGCCTACATAGTATACTACATAATACTATAATACTATATACAAGAAAAATTTCTATTGAATGAATGGTACATGATTCTACGACAAGCAAGAAACAAATTATTTAGTACTTCATCTCGATATTGATTGTGAAATTGAACGTCAGAAGAAGAATAGCTTTATATTCTTTTCAAATATATACAAAGTCAACCTATAAAAGTATTTGATCATTTTTACTTGTGTCTACCAATAAATTAAAATTTGGCAATTTTAAATTTTGGAGGACAAAAAATTAAATTAGTTGTGAAATATATTGTATGTAAAAAAATAATAATAATAATAATAAAATAAAATAAACAATGACGAGGGTTACCCAACTTATTTTCTTTATTCACTTTAAATGTTGGGTACTTTTTCATGTGTTCATGAATAGCTCAAGAACAAAAATGAATTACATGAATAGCTCAAGAACAAAAATGAATTAATAATAAAGATACATTTTCATGTGTTCATGAATAGCTCAAGAACAAAATGAATTAATAATAAAGTTACATTTTCATGTGTTCAGGAATAACGCAAGAACAAAATGAATTAATAATAAAGGTTTGGTTCTTTATCTCGTAATGATCCAAGTATGAACCAATTCTTTAGTATTAGCTACATTGTTTCTCAAGTAAATTCCATCATCTTTAGCCTTCCAGATACAAGTTCCTACATCTCCATCTCTGTATCTATCACGAAGCCATGTGCTCTTCCTCTCAGTCCAAAAGCATTCGAAAGAGATATGTTTATTCGGCCTCTCCACTTTGCACCAAAATAGAGTTGTTTTCCAGAAATTAACCTTAAAGTTAAATTGGTAATCCTCTCCCTTTCTCTAAATGATGAATTCTTAAATTATCGTCGGCCGACTTACAGTGCACCGTCATATCGGGGATGCTTAGATCGCTAATCAAATGAATGTAATACTTGAAAATTAGCGTGTAACGACTCTAAATTTCCACATACTCAGAGTCGCTATTAACGTCTCATACTCATCGATAATGCGGAAATATAACTCTTACATGAACAAAATTTATAACGTAAACTTGAAAAAAAAAGTTTAAAAAACCTTTTCCCTATAAAACACAGTCATGTTCTTGTGTGTTTAAATATGAAATACTGAGATTTAGAAAAACAAAAACAAATACAAAATAATTTAAAATAATGAAATGCAAAACAACCTATTCTAACTTAAGACTAGAAATTTAAATATGAATCTACCTATGCACGTGCAACAGTCTCTGCTCGCGATGCCGCCATTCTCCGTATAAGTGCACCTTGCCTTTACCTGAAAAATGATGTGGCACACGGCCTGAGTATTTCAAAGAATACAGTAAGTGGCCCCATTATAGGGGTCATGCAAATGCAAACACATACAATCATGATTTAGGGACCTATCTCTAATCATCTTAGTCTCGAACAAATTGGATGTGTAGTACTTCCCTACACACGACTCACACGTGCGAGTGTGAATCCCCAGGGCGCTTGTAGACCCCCTGGACCCTCTGGTCAAGCTAATCTGTAGCGACGTCCGGAGGTCAGCGGAACCCCATAGTGTCATGCGCCTCATGAACACCCTCATCTGTGTGCGTTCGCACCTGTGCGCATTCGCGCTCATCGTACGGTGCGCGTCCGCACTCATCATCTCTAGGGGAAGTAGCCCTATGCTTATGAACATACAATATGCATGAGGTCCCTCTAAATCCATCATAATGTCTCTTCTGACACAACCCTCTAGTCTCATCTCTTTGTTACTCTAGGTAACGCATACTCGTGGATATTTATATTAATATCATTTTCATGCTCTTAGGGTTGTGTCCTACGTCGATCTAACGACATGATTCAATATGGCACTCATCATCATCTAGCATGCTCAATATGGAAAACATCATCATATTAAGGTAAAAATCATGCAATCATCATGCTCATCATAATGCCACAACGTGCGTCAAACATATCAAGCGTCACTCAACAAAATATGTATATACTGGCACATATCATCAAGCATCATACAATTTATTTAGCCTATCCTATAGTAAGGCCACTTACTTGGTTGGCCTTGGCCGAAGTACTCCCTAAATAGCTAAACGTAAGCACCCGTTCAGTGAGAGCTGCTTCCTACGTCGCCAGGGTTTGTTTCCTATCACACCGTTCACCACTTTCCGTTAGTATTTCACAATTAATTTACCTATAATTTAATAAATGTGAAATACGGCTCTAAAACGGCCTCGGATACCTTAATCGGGGCCGAAAAAAGATCCGGAAGGGTCGAAACAGTGGTAACCGGGCTGAAAACAGGTGAGCCGAGCCGAACAGCCGCTGGAGCCGCCGGAGCGTCACTGGAGGGAGCCCGAGCTGAGCTGAGGGACTGCCTGTGCCGCTGTGTGAACGTGGCGGCAGCAGAGAGAGCCACATCGAGCGATAGTGTCGGGTCGTGGTTCGGGACGCGAGCTGTGGAAGGCTACTGGGCCAAGACTAATTGTTGGGCCTCGGCTTACTGGGCTGGGCCGCAAGTGTTTGGTTTGCAGGCCGGCTCAATTGAACTGTGGGTCTAGTCTGGGTTGGTTCAACTGAACCGTAGCTTCTGGGCTGGTTTGAAGTTTGGGCCGCTGTAGTTGGGCTGGGCCGAAGGCAGAGGCCAAGGGAGGAATGGGCTGGCTCTCTCGAGTTTTGGGTTCGAGTTGACCAGGATCCGTGGATCTCGTCTTCCTTACCCGACTTCGGCCGATTTTCCGGCGAGCTTTCTCTCTCATTCCCGCGGCGTTTCCATTGCCGATTTCGGTCCTCTTTCTTTCCTTTTCCTCTTTGTTCGTTGTCCTTCTTTCTTTTCTGGGAGTTTTGCGGTAAAAGCTCCTAAAAGCCACACATCTAAGAACGATTAAGAAAACCTAATTTTCCGACCTCGGTTACCGACGACGACGCTGACGAAATAACACAAAACGCACCTTGAGTTATTGTGCTTTCGTTAGGGATCCTTCTCATGGTGGTAACAGGTCGTTTGGTGTCGGTTTGAGGGTGGTTTGAGGGCTCATCGGAGAAACTGGACACTCGCCGACGTTTGTCCGAAATCTCTCTCTCTCTTTCTCAAAATTTTCTCTCTTTTCTCCCTTTGCAGGTGTTCTGAAGATGCTCGGTGTCGTGGGCTGAGGGTGGGCGTGCTGTGGCCGTCGTTTCGCGTGGGTTCCGCGAAACTCGGCGGTAGCCGGAAAACTCACGGGTTTTCCGGCGACTGAGTTTTTAATTTTTTTTAATTTATTTTATTTTTTATTATATATATATATATTTTTTTTTCTTTGTTTCCCGGGTCGTTACAATAAGGGTGTGGAAACCTTCCCCTATCAGACCCGTTTTAAAGCCTTGAGGGGAAGACCAAAAAGGGAAAACCCAAAGAGGACACTAGCGGAGATGCGTTTTAAAGCCTTGGGGAAGACCGAAAAGGGAAAGCCCAAAGAGGACAACATCGGCTAGCGGTGGGCCTAAGTCGTTACATAGCAGTTGTATATTGATCTTCTCGGACTCAACATCAGGCTAAGCCCCCCCCACCCAACAAACCGTCACGAGCAACAATGTAGCCACATTCCTAATCATTTTCGAACCAATTTTTTGTTGGGTCTATCTATTAATTTTGGACATGAGGTAAATATATAGACAAAATTTTTTTTAAAGAAAATAAATTATTTAACTAGTTTTGCGTTAGGTAAGATAATTTCATGGTAATACTCCATAATTTCATAACTTCACCGTAATACTCCATAATTTCATGGTGGAAGATTAAAAGTAAGGTTATTTAAAAAAAAATTAATATCGTCCTAATTTTGTGCTAAGATAGTTTCAACATATAAGTTCAAATTTATTTTTTCAATACCAATATTTCAATATCTAATTTTCTAGGTTTAATTTAAAAGCGATACTACAATACAAGTACCAAGTACAAGTCCGTTTTGGTCGATTATGTATCTTATAATTTAAAAAAAACGTGAATTAATAAAACCCAAGCCTACCACTACTAGATGTTGTCCATTTTTGCCCGTTACATATCGCTGTTAGTCTCACAGTTTTACGTAAAGAAACTAAGATGAAAAGTTTCTTATTTACTTGTGTAAAACATTAAGCTTATTTAGAGATGGGGCGTGGATTTTGTTAAAAAACGAATACTCAAATTAAATTATATCAAATGATATTTAGACAATTAAATAAACTTATACCAAAAAAAGAAAAATAATAAAAAAAAAAAAGATTAATTAACTATAGCATTGAAAAAATGGTATTTTATTTTAGCTATATTAATATATTATACGTTTATTTCATTAAAATCTAAAAATATTCTCGGTTGTTTAGATCAAAATATCATAATTGATAAGTTATTAATTTAGCTAAGTAAAAGTAGTATGAAAATCATTTCTTAAAATTATTTTTCAAAAGGTAGAAAAAACATAAAATTCATTTATTATTAAACTCTTAACTTTAATCTTAAGTAATGATGGTAGGAAAATCATTTTTATACTTTTTAGTTTTTTAAAACATTTTACTCTCATTTCTTCTCATTTGTGACACTGTAATTTTCAAATTTCTATTTAAAATATATTAAAAAAATGCCAAAGTATCTACCAATGAAATAAAGTATGGAAATTTTGTTATTAATTTTAAGTTTTAGAGCAAGAAAAAAACTTAATTAGTTATGTTTGTAAAATAAATAAAAAATAAAAAAAATAAAAAAACAAATCATCACAAGAGTTACCCAACTTATTCTTTTTATTCACCTTCAAGGTTGGTATACATTTTCATTTGTTCATGAGCATGCATAACTCAAGAACAAAATAAATTAATAAAGGTGGTTGATCACATATTGATCCAAGTATGAACCAATTCATCAGTATTAGCTGCATTGTTTCTCAAGTAAATTCCACCGTCTTTAAACTTCCAAGTACAAGTTCCTACATCTCCATCTCGACATCTATCACGAAGCCATGTGCTATTCTTCTCTGGCCAAAAGCATTGGAAAAAGATATATGCATTCGGCTTATCCACTTTGCACCAATATACAGTTGGTTTCAAAACATTGTAGTTAAAGTTAAATTGGTAATCATCTCCCAGTTTAAGAGAACGATGAATTCCTAAATCATTGTCGATCGTCTTGCAGTGCACCGTCAAATCGGGGATGCTTAGATCGTTAACAAAATGAATGAAATACCTGGAAATTGGTTGTACATTGGTCTTCTCAGACTCAACCTCAAGTTGAGCCCCAACCAAACCCAAACCCACCGTCACGAGCAACAATGCAGCCACATTCCTTATCATTTCGTGATCTAAATTTGTGTTGGGTCTATCTATTAACATTGAACCTGAGGTAAATATATAGAAAAAAAATTGAAAAAAAATTAAAGAAATGAGCTTAAGAAAATTAATTATGTCACTAATTTTGCGGTATGCAAGATAATTTCATGGTAATACTCCTTTAATTACGTGCCTAAGATGGAAAAAGATCGTTATTTAGATGATTAAAAATAGGTTATCTAAAAAATTAATATCTTCCTAATTTAGTTTTGTTCCTAATTTTATGCTAGATTAATTATTAACAGATAATTCAACAACTAAATGAATTAATAAAACTTCTCTCCATTTGTGAACTAACTCACAAGTTGGAAAAAAAAGAATTACGAAATACTCATGTAACCCTTCAAGCAAATGAAATTGGTAATATTATTATTGAGCAATATAATAGTGAGTAGAAATTGTAAATTTTGTACTTTGTACTTTGTACTTCAAGTAGGCGACATTGTACTTCAAAGCCAATTGCAGGGAACAATGAAGCTTCATAGAGTCTTTCTGTGCAGGTGCAGGTTCCTTCAGCCTTTACACTTGAGAGCCAATCTTTCTGCCTTTCCACTTGAGAGCCAATCTTCATCTCGCCCGAGGAAACCTTTGCACGCCTTCGTTACCTTTTGGGAGACCTACACTCCTTAACTTTATTATAATAATTAAAGCTACAAATACTATATTATAGCATTAAAATGGTATTATAAGTGAAAAATAACACATTATTTTATATATTTATTTTTCTAAAATCTAAATATCATTCATCTTTTTCATTCATAAGTCTTAATATCATGAGATCGAGATTCTAGTGGATAAGTTATTAATTTGGCTAAGTTTTGTTGGTAATATGCAAATCATTTCTTAAAATTATTTTTTCAAAGTATGGAAAAAAACATAAAAATGATTTACTATTAAACTCTCCACTTTAATCGTTTGAAATCGAAAATCATTTTTATAAAAGTAAATGAAAATCATATTTAGCATATAAGTTTTAGTTGTGTAATCTTTCGGTCTAATTTCTTAACATTTGCGACAATATAATTTTTAAATTTTAATATACACCACTTATAAGTCGGGGACTATGAGCATCCGCTTCCTGAATTATTATAAACCAACCAGTCGGATTCACATTTTACCCAATCTTCGCTGTCTAGCCCGAAGCCTACATAGTATACTACATAATTATATAATACTATATACAAGAAAAATTTCTATTGAATGAATGGTACATGATTCTACGACAAGCAAGAAACAAATTATTTAGTACTTCATCTCGATATTGATTGTGAAATTTAACGTCAGAAGAAGAATAGCTTTATATTCTTTTCAAATATATACAAAGTCAACCTATAAAAGTATTTGATCATTTTTACTTGTGTCTACCAATAAATTAAAATTTGGCAATTTTAAATTTTGGAGGAAAAAAAACTTAAATTAGTTGTGAAATATATTGTATGTAAAAAAAAAAAAATAAATAATAATAAAATAAAATAAACAATGACTAGGGTTATCCAACTTATTTTCTTTATTCACTTTAAATGTTGTGTACTTTTTCATGTGTTCATGAATAGCTCAATTACAAAAATGAATTAATAATAAAGATACATTTTCATGCGTTCATGAATAGCTCAAGAACAAAATGAATTAATAATAAAGATACATTTTCATGTGTTCATGAATAACTCAAGAACAAAATGAATTAATAATAAAGGTTCAGTTCTTTATCTCGTAATGATCCAAGTATGAACCAATTTTTTAGTATTAGCAGCATTGTTTCTCAAGTAAATTTCATCATCTTTAGCCTTCGAGATACAAGTTCCTACATCTCCATCTCTGTATCTATCACGAAGCCATGTGCTCTTCCTCTCAGTCCAAAAGCATTCGAAAGAGATATGTTTATTCGGCCTCTCCACTTTGCACCAAAACAGAGTTGTTTTCCAGAAATTAACCTTAAAGTTAAATTGGTAATCCTCTCCCTTTCTCTAAATGATGAATTCTTAAATTATCGTCGGCCGACTTACAGTGCACCGTCATATTGGGGATGCTTAGATCGCTAATCAAATGAATGTAATACTTGAAAATTAGCGTGTAACGACCCTAAATTTCCACATACTCA